>NW_027601280.1:166282-174282 GCF_053455715.1 Rhinoraja longicauda
CTCTGAATGCATTCAAGAGAGAGCTAGATAGAGCTCTTAAGGATAGCGGAGTCAGGGGATATAGGGAGAAAGCAGGAACGGGGTACTGATTGAGAATGATCAGCCATGAACGCATTGAATGGTGGTGCGTACAGGCTCGAAGGGCCGAATGGCCTACTCCTGCATCTATTGTCTATTGTCTATTGTCTATCCTTGATCAAATCATACCTCTCCGATAGGCACCATTTCATCTCCATTAATAACTGCAAACCCTCCACTGCTCCCCTCCCCCAAGGTGTCCCCCAAGGTTCAGTTCTCGGCCCCCTCCTCTTCATCCTGTACCTGTTCCCCCTTGGTCAATTAATCCGCCGTCATGGTCTCAAGTTCCATTGCTTCGCCGATGATATTCAGCTCCTCGTCTCCACCAAGTCAATCTCCACCACCACACACTCTACCCTGACAAACTGCATCACTGAAATAAAATCTTGGCTTCAATTCAATTTCCTCAAACTCAACTGCGACAAATCTGATTTATTCACAAAATGCTGGAGTAACTCAGCGGGTCAGGCAGCATCTCGGGAGAGAAGGAATGGGTGACGTTTCGGGTCGAGACCCTTCTTCAGACTGATGTCGGGGGTGGGACAAAGGAAGGATATAGGTGGAGACAGGAAGATAGAGGGAGATCTGGGAAGGAGGAGGGGAAGGGAGGGACAGAGGAGCTATCTGAAGTTGGAGAAGTCGACGTTCATACCGCTGGGCCGCAAACTGCCCAGGCGAAATATGAGGTTCTGCTCCTCCAATTTCCGGCGGGCCTCACTATGGCACTGGAGGAGGCCCATGACAGAAAGGTCAGACTGGGAATGGGAGGGGGAGTTAAAGTGCTGGGCCACCGGGAGATCAGTTGCGTTAATGCGGACCGAGCGCAGGTGTTCAGCGAAGCGATCGCCGAGCCTGCGCTTGGTTTCGCCGATATAAATAAGTTGACATCTAGAGCAGCGGATGCAATAGATGAGGTTGGAATCATCTGAAATCATCTGAAATCATCATCATTGTGTGAGAAACAGGATGATTAAACCACCAGAAACAGGATACTGGAACTACCACGATGCCGGGGACAGGGCTATTAAACCGTCAGAGGGGGTAGAGACAGGTTGGATGATTGAACTACCACATGTTCGTTGGAGCACTGAGAGTGTGGTACGGGGAGAGAGGCAGACTGGACAAAGGGCCATAAATTTAGGAGAGTGTCAAAGTAGCAGGGGTGGGTTGAAATGGGTTGTGAAGGTAACTAAGGGTTATGTGGATAACTACTGCGCTTGCTCAACTAGATAAATGAATATTGCAAATACGCCCCTGAGTGGGGAACTGCCAATTGCCATGCACATACAATGTATGATCTGGGGGGGGGGGGGGTACCTGGGGGCGGTACAGAAGATTGTGCACCTCAGCGCTCTGATTGGAAGGAGCCCGAAGGGGAGGAGGATTCAGCAGAAGGGAGGGAGATTCAACGAAGTTGTACTGTATAAAGAGAAGGCACTGTCTTTGTCTCGGTGTGTCTCAGTTTAGGGAGGCACCCGGTTCTGCAGACTCGTGAATAAATTTCTTGTTTCCACGACTTTGTCTCTGGCATCGTGATTGTGAGCACTCACATTTTACATCTCACACAAACCCAAACACAGACCCAAACACAGACCCAAACACAGACTCAAACACAGACCCAAACACAGACCCAAACACAAACCCAAACACAAACCCAAACACAAACCCAAACACAAACCCAAACACAAACCCACACACAGACCCAAACCCAAACACAAACCCAAACACAAACCCAAACACAAACCCAAACACAAACCCAAACACAAACCCAAACACAGACCCAAACACAAACTCAAACACAGACCCAAACACACACCCACACACAGACACACACACAGACACACACACACACACAGACACACACAGACCCACACACATCAGACACACTTCCCGGAAGCACTTCCAAATGCCGGATAGTCTCCTCCCTGCCCTGGAGGTCCGCTACGTGTCGGGGGTAGTAAATACAATAATAATACTATAGTAATAATAATTAATATTATTAATAATAATAAGAATTAATCAAAGATTGATTGATCGATCGGTGGGTGGGTGGATGGATGTCAGGAGGAACCGTACACCAATAAAGATTTTAATGCGTTGCATCAGTTGCATTTAACATTTGAGTGGTTTTGCATGATTATTGCAATTAATTTTATTGCATTAAACATCCCAGGAGGCTGCAATATTTCTTTAATGCAAGGCCATCACTGCATTTAACTTTGCAGCAGTCTGCAATGTTATCATAATACGATGCATTAGTTGCATTGAACATTTGAGAGATTTTGCATGATTATTACAATGATTTTAATGCGTTTAATACCCCAGACCAGCTGCAATTTTGCTTTAATGCAAGGCCTGCGCTGCATTTAACATTGCAGGAGCCTGCAAAGTTGTTCTAATGCGTTGCATTAATTGCATTTAACATTTGAGAGGTTTTGCAAAATTATTGCATTTAATTTTATTGCATTTAACATCCCAGGGGGTTGCAATATTGCTTTAATGCAACGCCAGCGCTGCATTTAACAATGCAGCAGCCTGCAAAGTTATCCTAATACGATGCATTAGTCGTATTTAACATTTGAGAGGTTTTGCAGGATTATTATTGCATTTCACATCGCAGGGTGTTGCAATATTTCTTTAATGCAAGGCGATCACTGCATTTAACAGTGCAGCATCCTGAAAAGTCATCCTAATGCGATGCATTTGTTGCATTTAACATTTGAGAGGGTTTGCAAAATTATTGCAATTAATTTAATGCATATAACATCCATTGGGGGTAGCTAGGTGACTTTAATGCAAGGCCATCACTGCATTTAACATTGCAGCAGCCTGCAAAGTTATCCTAATGCGATGCATCAATTGCATTTAACATTTGAGAGGTTTTGCATGATTATTGCAACAGACCCAAACACAAACCCAAACCCAAACACAAACCCAAACACAGACCCAAACACGGACCCAAACACAGACCCAAACACAAACCCAAACACAGACCCAAACACAGACCCAAACACAGACTCAAACACAGACCCAAACACACACCCACACACAGACACACACACAGACACACACAGACCCACACACATCAGACACACTTCCCGGAAGCACTTCCAAATGCCGGATAGTCTCCTCCCTGCCCTGGAGGTTCCGCTACGTGCCGGGGGTAGTAAATACAATAATAATACTATAGTAATAATAATTAATATTATTAAACGAGGTGTGCGGGGAAAGCAAGGGGCAGTAAGTCCATCGAATACAATACCGCAGGTGGGCATTGGGTGATAAGGAATAGGAGTAGAATTAGACCATTCGGCCAATCGTCTTATCCGCCAATCTTTTGCCCTCCAAACCCCATTCTCCTGCCTTCTCCCCATAACTTCTGATACCTGTATTAGTCAAGAATCTTTCTGTCTACGCCTTTAAATATCCACTGACGTGACCTACACAGCCTGTTGTGGCAAATAATTCCACAAATTCATCACCTTCTGAATAAATAAATTTCTGATCATCTTCAAAAGAGAACGTAGATTAATTCTGAGGAAATGATCTCTTGTCCGAGACGCTCCCACAAGTGGAAACCATTCACATATCTGTATGTTTCAAAGAGGTCCACCCTCATACTTCTAAACTCCGTGTGCAAGCCGGGAGCTGACCAAACGATCGCCATAGGTTAACTTATTGCTGGGATCATTCTTGTAAACCTCCTCTGGACTCTCTCCAGAGCCAGCACACCTTTCCTCTGATATGGTGCCCAGAATTGCTCACAATATTCAAAATGCGGACTTCCCAGCGCCTTGTATAGCGTCAATATTACATCCGTGTTTCTGTATACAAGTTCTCTTGAAATAAATGCAAGCAATGAGTTTGCTTCCATTAGACAATAGACAATAGAAAATAGGTGCAGGAGTAGGCCATTCGGCCCTTCGAGCCAGCACCACCATTCCATGTGATCATGGCTGATCATTCTCACCGATTCAACTTGCAGATAAAAAATTTGGGAATCCTTAACCAGCACTCCCAAGTCCCTTTGCACTTCCGATTTATGGATTATTTCCCCACTTAGACAATAGTTTCCTACTACCAAATGCTCTGCACTTTGCTACACTATATTCCATCTGCCACTTCTCTACCCATTCCCCCAACATGTCCAAGTCCTTCTGCGGAGTCCATGCTTTCTCTAAACTACCTGCCCTTCCACCTCTTTTCGTAACAACCGCAAACCTGGCCACAAAGCCTTCAATCCCCTTGTCCAAATCATAATATAAAACGTAGAGGAGCGGACAAACACCGATCCTTGAAGATCTCCACTAGTTACTGTTAGCCAACGAGAAAAAAATCCCTCTTTATCGCCACTCTTTGTCTTCTGCCATCCAGCCAACCAGTTATCCATGCTGGTATCTGCCCTTTGACCCCGTGGGCTCTCATCTTCCTAAGCAGCCATCTTGTGACACCTGGTCAAAGGTTTTCTGAAAATCAAAGTAAACATCATCTACTGTCTCTCCTTCGGCTGTCTTGCTATTTACTTCTTCAAATAATTCCAGCAAATTTATCAAACACGACCTTCCCTTCACAAAGCCGTGCAAACTTCTGCTTAATTCATCGTGCACATATAAGTACTCTGTCACATCATCCTGTATAACGGGTCCTAAAATCTTACCACCCACTCCAGTGGTGTTGGACGCAGATACAATAGTGACATTTAAGACAAGTTCAGATTTTCAGGTAATGAAGGGATATGCATTGTGAGCAGGCAGGTAAGGGTGGTTGTCTCATGTTCGGCACAGCTAATATTAGCCGAAAGTCCTGCCGTGCCTTGTACTTCGTGTAGGAAAGAAATGCAGATGCTGGTTTAAATCGAAGGTAGATACAAAATGCTGGTGTAAATCAACGAGACAGGCATCATCTCTGTAGAGAAAGAATGGGTGACGTTTCGGGTCGAGACCCTTCTTTAGACTGATGTCGGAGAGGTCGGCGGGAAAGAGATAACATTTTGTTGGAGACAGTGGAGAGAGAGGGGAAGCAAAGGCTAATTGAAGTTAGAGAAGTCAATGTTCATATCGCTGGTATGTTAGCTGCCCAAGCGAAGTATGAGGTGCTGTTCCTCCAATTTGCGCTGGGCCTCACTCTGACAATGGAGGATGCCCAGGACAGAAAGTTCACATTGGGAATGGGGGAGCGGGGGTGAGTTAAAGTGCTGAGCAACCGGGAGATCAGGTAGGACTGTGTGGAGCTGTTCAGCGAAACGATCGTCGAGCTTGCGCTTGGTCTCGCCGATGTCACTCCATCAGTACTATCCCACAGTATACCATTACACCAGTACTACCCCACAGTGCGTCACTCCATCAGTGCTACCGCACAGTGTCACTCCATCAATTCCATCCCACATTATGTCACAACAATAGTACTACCGCACAGTGTGTCACCCCATCAGAACTACCCCAGAATGTGCCATTATTTCAACACTACCCTACGTTAGGTTACTCCATCAATACTACTTTACAGTCTCTCACTCCATCAGTACTACATGTTACTCCATTAGTCGTACACAAGATCGTGCCACTCTCATCAGTACAACCCCACAGTATGTCATTCCATCATTTCTTCCCGGCGGTGTTTCACTCTGTCAGTACCATCTTAAGTATGTAATTTCATCAGTTCTACCCACAGTTTTTCACCCCTTCAATAATACCATCGAATGTGTCACTATATCAGTACTACCCCAAAATATACCAGTCCTTCACTCCATCAGCCCAATCTCACTGTGTCACTCCATCAGTAATTCCCCACAGTATAAGTATTTCCCCACAATGCCTCACGCCATTAGCACTACCCGATTTTTATCATTCATTCAGGACTATCCCAGTGGGTCACTCCATAAGTGCTGCCACAAATTGTGTCATTCCATCGGTATTACCAAACAGTGTGTCATTGCATTAGTACTACATCACAGTTTGGCATCACAATAGTACTACCGCTCAGTGTGTCACTCCGTCGGTGAAACCACACAGTGTCTCACTGCATCAATACAACTCAATATTGTTACACTACATCGGCACTGCCCAACATCATGTCACTCCAGTGCAACCCTAGAACGTGTCACTCCATCAATGCTCCCCGCAGTATGTTCTTCCATCAGTACTCCCCAAAGTGTTTCACAACATCAGGACTACCTCAAATCTGCCATTCCATCCGCATTACCCCACAGTGTGCTAACCCATCGCAGCGACTCCATAGTGTGTAATTCCATCACTATTTCACCACAGTTTTTCATCGCAACTGTACTACCGCAGAGCGTGTCAGTCCATCAGTATTACTGCGTCACTCCAACAGAATGTGCTATTACATCCGTGCTACCCCACAGTGTGTCATTCCATCAATACACCTCACAGTACGTCATTACACCAGTACTACTCCACAGTGTTACACTCCATCAGTACAACACTGGAGCGTGGCACTCCATCTGTACTACCCTACAATATGTTATTCCATCAGTACTACACCACAGTGATGCACTCCATCAGTACTGCCTTAAGGTTGTTATTCCATTTTGTACAACCACACAGACTCATTCAATTAGTATTACCCATCAGTGTAACTCTCCATCTGTACTGCCCCACCGTCAGTCCTTACCATTCCACAATGTGCAACCCGACAGTACCACCAAAGATTGGGTCAATACTTCGGTATTAGCCCACTGTGCGCCATTCTGTCCACACTACCCCAAGTGTGTCATTCAATCAGCACTACACCGAAGTATCTCACTCCGTCATTACAACCGCGCAGTGTGTCAGTCCATCAGTAATACGCACCGTGTGTCACTCCATCAGTACTGCTCCACAGCGTGTCACTCCATCAGTTTTACCCCACGGGATGTAGTTGCACACTGAAGTAGTACTGACGGAGTGACAAACTGCGTGGTAGTACTGATGCAATGACCTCACAATTTGTCACTAAATCAGTGCTATTCCACTGTGTGTCACTCCGTCAGTACTACTCCGCAGTTTGTCATAATAACAGTACTACACATTGTGCCACTCCATGAGTATTACCGCAGTGTGTCACTACATCAGTAGAGCCCCACGGTGTATCATTCCATCAGAACAACTGCAAAGTGTGTCACTTCATCAGTACTACTGCAAATTGTGTCACTCCATCTGTACTAAACCACAGTATGTTAATCCACCCGTACTGCATCAACTGGGGTCACTCCATCAGTACTGCAGCGCATTGTGTCACTCCATCAGTACTACCCCACATTGTGTCACTCCATCAGTACTACCCCACAGTGTGTCACTACATCAGTACTACTGCGCAGTGTGTGACTTCACCAATACAACTTCAAAGTGTGTCACTCCATCTGTACCAACCCAGTGTGTTAATCCACCATTACTACCATACATTTTGTCACTCCATCAGTTCCACTGCACAGTGTGTCACTCCATCAGTAATGCCCCACAGCGTGTCACGTCGTCACTAATACTCACAGTATGCCATTACATCATTACAAACACACATGTTCACACCCTCAAACACAGTCAAACACGCACACACACATAGCCGTGCACGAAGACACACGCAATCTCTCAAATGCACTCACAAACAATCAAATATACTCTCACACATTCTCACATACAATCACACGTACACATGCACTCACACTAACAGATATTCACACGCACTAGCACGAAGAGACACGCACTCTTTCGCACACACTTACACATGAACACATTCTCTGACAACACCATCATATACTCTCCCACACACGCACACACACACTATCAAAGAATTACATACTCAAACACTCTCACAAACTCACATCCCACATATTCTCTCACATTCTCACAAACAGCCACACACACACACAGACGCAAACACTGTCCTTCACAAACCCACATGCACTCTCCCACCAGAGACACAGATAC
>NW_027601280.1:174782-181782 GCF_053455715.1 Rhinoraja longicauda
CTTTCATCACTGTACTCCCTATCTGTCTCTCTCTTTTCCTCAACACTCCTCCTGCTCGCCCTCACTTCTCTCTCCAAAGCCTTTCTTGGGAAGTGCGGTTAAAACGGCTAGCCACCATGGGATGTCTCTCTACCCCGTTTCCTCACACTTCAATAGCCCTTCCAGGTGCGACAGATGTTCACCTGCACCACCTCTAATCTCATTTTCTGCATGTGGTGTTCCAGATATGGCCTCCTTTACATCGGCGTGGTGAAATGGAGACTCGGCGACCGTTTTGTCGAACACTTATCCTCGTTCTGCTAAGGCTTGCCGTATCTCCCCGTTGCAAGCCATTGTAACTCCCCCTCGCACACTGACCTTTCTGTCCTGGGCCTCCACCAGTGCCAGAGAGGTTACATTAAAACAGAAAGAACGCCACTTCATAGTCCGCTTGGGAACCTTGCAACCTAATGGTATGAACATTAGCAAATGCCAGGAAACAAACGTGCAACTTCCCGCTCTTCCCTCGCTCTTTCTCTTGCTTCACGCGGACTCGCACCTGTTCATCCCCTCCACCTCACCTTCAACCGATATTCCCTCATCTCTCTTTATATTTTCAACCTGCTCAATCCTTATCTCGCAACTTTTATCTTTTAGCCTCTGGTCTCAACCACCTAACTATGAAAACGGTATTCACCCACTCATCATTCAACTCGCTTTGTCCTGCTGTTCCAGCCTTCTCCAGCTTCCCACCACAATCAGTCTGAAGAAGGGTCTCGAACCGAACTTCACCCATCCATGTCCTTAGCAGGCTTAGCCAGTTCGGCGTGCCCTCTACAACTCTCACCAACATCTACAGATACAGCATAGAAAGTATTTTATCAAGATGCATCAGAGCTTGGTTTGGGAACAGCTCCATACAAGAACGCCAGAAATTGCTGCGAATTGTCCAGACCATCACACAAAGCAATCTCCCATATATTGACTCAATTTATAAACCACGCTGCCTCGGCAAGGCCAGCAGCATAATGAACTACTGCGCAGTTGTACCGATGGAGTGACACAATGCGCTGTAGCACTGATGGAGTGACACAATGTGGGGCAGTACTGATGGAGTGACACAATGCGCTGTAGTACTGATGGAGTGACACAATGTGGGGTAGTACTGATGGAGTGACACAATGTGCGGTAGTACTGATGGAGTGACACAATGCGCTGTAGTACTGATGGAGTGACACAATGTGGGGTAGTACTGATGGAGTGACACAATGTGCGGTAGTACTGATGGAGTGACACAATGCACTGCAGTACTGATGGAGTGTCCCCAGTTGATGCAGTACGGGTGGATTAATATACTGTGGTTTAGTACAGATGGAGTGACAAAATTTGCAGTAGTACTGATGAAGTGACACACTTTGCAGTTGTTCTGATGGAATGATACATCGTGGGGCTCTACTGATGTAGTGACACACTACGGGTAATACTCATGGCGTGGCACAATGAGTAGTACTGTTGTTATGACTAACTGACGGAGTGACACACAGTGGAATAGCACTGATTTAGTGACAAATTGTGAGGTCATTGCATCAGTACTACCACACAGTTTGTCACTCCGTCAGTACTACTTCAGTGTGCAACTACATCCCGTGGGGTAAAACTGATGGAGTGACACGCTGTGGAGCAGTACTGATGGAGTGACACACGGTGCGTATTACTGATGGACTGACACACTGCGCGGTTGTAATGACGGAGTGAGATACTTCGGTGTAGTGCTGATTGAATGACACACTGGGGTAGTGTGGACAGAATGGCGCACAGTGGGCTAGTACTGAAGTATTGACCCAATCTTTGGTGGTACTGTCGGGTCGCACATTGTGGAATGGTAAGGACTGACGGTGGGGCAGTACGGATGGAGAGTTACACTGAATGGTAATACTAATTGAATGAGTCCGTGTGGTTGTACAAAATGGAATGACAAGCTCAAGGCAGTACTGATGGAGTGCATCACTGTGGTGTAATACTGATGGAATAACATATTGCAGGGTAGTACTGATGGAGTGACACGCTCCAGTGTTATACTGATGGAGTGTAACACTTTGGAATAGTACTGGTGTAATGACGTACTGTGGAGGTGTATTGATGGAATGACACACTGCGGGGTAGCACGGATGTAATAGCACTTTCTGTTGGAGTGACGCAGTAATACTGATGGACTGACACGCTCTGCGGTAGTTCTGATCCGACGAAAAACTGGTGAAATAGTGAATGAATTACACACTATGGAGTCGCTGCGATGGGTTAGCACACTGTGGGGTATTGCGGATGGAATGACACATTTGAGATAGTCCTGATGTTGTGAAACACTTTGGGGAGTACTGATGGAAGAACATAGTGCGGGGAGCATTGATGGAGTGACACGTTCTAGGTTTGCACTGGAGTGACATGATGTTGGGCCGTGCTGATGGAGTGCAACACCATGGAGTTGTATTGATGCAGTGAGACACTGTGTGGTTTCACCAACGGAGTGACACACTGAGCGGTAGTACTATTGTGATGACAAACTGTGGTGTAGTACTAATGCAGTGACAAACTGAGCGGCAATACTGATGGAGTGACACAATTTGTGGCAGCACTTATGGGGTGACACACTGGGATAGTCCTGATTGAATGATAAACATCGGGTAGTACTAATGGAGTGAGACATGGTGGAGAAATACTAATAGAGTGAAACTGTGGGGAATTACTGTTGGAGTGACAAAGTGAGGTAGGACTGATGGAGTGACACGCTGTGTGGAATACTGATGGAGTGACACTGCGAGGAAGTACTGATGGGTTGACACTGTGGGGTAGTACTGATGGAGTGACACGCTGCGTGGTATACTGATGGAGTGATAATCAATGGTATGTACTGATGGAGTGACACACGGTGGCGTAGTACTGATGCGACGATAACCCCAGTGATATTCCTGATGGTGCGATGCTCTATGGGGAGGCACTGATGGAGTGGCACAGTGCAGGGTAGTACAGATGGAGTAACAAACTATATTTTATTACTGAGGTAGTGACACACTTTGAGGTAGTACTGATGGAATGGCGCACTATGTGGCAGTACTGACGCAATAGCATATTGTGGAATAGTAATGATTGTGTGACACCCTGCGGTGTAGTACTGTTGGATAGACATATACCAGAGTAATACTGGTGGATTGAAGCACTGTGGGGTAGTACTGATGGAAGGACGCATTATGTAGTACTGATGGAGTGACACACCGTTGGATAGTACTGATAGAGTGACACCCTGTGTGGTAGTACTAATGGAATAATACACAAGGAGGTACTGATGTTGAAAAATACTGTGGGTGTGTATTGATGGAATGGTATATAGTGCGGTAGTACCAATGAAGTGACACGCTCTGGGGTTGTACTGATGGAGTGACATAGTGTGTTCTAGTAATGATCGTCTAACACACTGTAGGCTTGTATTGATGGAGTGATCACCAGTGGGGTAGTGTTGATGGAGTGACACAATGTGGGCAATACAGATGGAGCAATACACTTTGGGGTTGTACTAGTAAAGTGACAAACTGTGGGCAGGTACTGATGGAGTAAAACATTTTGGTGTATTACCGATAGAGTGACACAGTGTGCGATAGTACTGATGGAGGAACAAGCGATATGGTCATACTGATGTCGTGCCACACTGTCGGATAGTATTAATGGTGTGAAACTAAATGGGGCAGTACTGATGTAATGACACATTATATTGTAGTTCTGATGGAGTGACACTTTGAGGGGGAGAACTGATCGAATGACGCACTGTGGGATAGTACTGATGGAATGACTATCCATTTGTTAGTACTGATGCAATGGCATGCTATTGGATAGCACCAAATATTTCAGGTCCAGGATCCCGCATTAAGAGAGAGAGATACAAATTAGTCCAGTTTGCAGAAAAAAAGCGAAATAATTTGTACAACAAAGGGAATATTTAGCTTAGTTTAGAGATACAACGCGGAAACATGCACTTCGGCCCACAGAGTCCGCACCGACCAACGATCCCCACACATTAACACACACTAAGGTCAATTTGCACTTATACAAAGCCAATTAACCTGCAAACTTGTATGTCTTTGGAATGTACAATACAATACAATGCAACATATATCTTTATTATCATTGTACAGGAGTACAACAAGATTGGGAATGATGCAATGAATTAATTTGCTAAATTTATACAACCTAGTGAAACAAAATTTGAAACAGTTTTAAAACAGTATAAAGTTCAAGTAGGTCTGTGCCGGTTCACTGTGCGATGTGACCATCCGGCTCAGCAGGACAGGTTCATATCAGCTATGGCTCTGGTGATGACGCTGTTCCTGAGTCTGGAGGTGCGGGCGTAGAAGGCCTTGTATCGTCTGCCGATGGTAGAATTTCGAACAGACTATTGCAGGGGTGTGAGGAGTCTTTGTGAATGCTATCCGACAGTGTGCCACGACATCAGTGCTACCATGTCGTTTGTTCCTCCGTCAGTACTACGTTGTGATGCAGTAATAATGGAATAACCGACGATGTGGTAGTACTGATGGAGTGACACGCTGTGCGATAATACTTAGGGATTAGCATCCTGTGGGGTAGTAGTGAAGGACTGGTATATTTTGGGGTAGTACTGATATAGTGACACATTCGATGGTATTATTGAAGGGGTGAAAAACTGTGGGTAGAACTGATGAATTTACATACTGAAGGTGGTACTGATAGAGTGAAACACGGTCGGGAAGAAATGACGGAATGACATACTGTGGGGTTGTACTGATGAGAGTGGCACGATCTTGGGTACGACTAATGGAGTAACATGTAGTACTGATGGAGTGACAGACTGTGAAGTAGTATTGATTTAGTAACCTAACGTAGGGTAGTGTTGAAGTAATGGCACATTCTGGGGTAGTTCTGATGGGGTGACATATTGTGCGGTAGTACTGTTGTCGTGACATAATGTGGGATGGAATTGATGGAGTGACACTCTGCGGTAGTACTGATGGAGTGACGCACTGTAGGGTAGTACTGGTGTAATGGTATACTGTTGGATAGTACTGATGGAGTGACGCACTGTGGGGTAGTACTGGTATAACGGTATACTGTTGGATAGTACTGATGGAGTGACACACTGTGGGGTAGTACTGGTATAACGGTATACTGTGGGATAGTACTGCTGGAGTGATATCGGCGAGACAAAGCGCATGCTCGGCGAATGTTTCGCTGAACAGTCCCACACAGTCCTACCTGATCTCCCGGTTGCTCAGCACTTTAACTCACCCCCGCTCCCCCATTCCCAATCTGAACTTTCTGTCCTGGGCATCCACCGTTGTCAGAGTGAGGCCCAGCGCAAATTGGAGGAACAGCACCTCATACTTCGCTTGGGCAGCTAACACACCAACGATATGAACATTGATTTCTCTAACTTCAATTAGCCCTTGCTTTCCCTCTCTCTCCATCCCTCCTCCTTCCCAGTTCTCCCACCAGTCTCACTGTCTCCGACAACATTCTATCTCTTTCCCGCCGACCTCTTCGACATCAGTCTAAAGAACTGTCTCGACCAGAAACGTCACCCATTCTTTCTCTCCAGAGATGCTGCCTGTCTCGTTGAGTTACACCAGCATTTTGTGGCTACCTTCGATTTAAACCAGCATCTGCATTTCTTTCCTACACGAAGTACAAGGCACGGCAGGACTTTCGGCTAATGGCTAATAATAGCTGTGCCGAACATGAGACGACCACCCTTACCTGCCTGCTCACAATGCATATCCCTTCATTACCTGAAAATCTGAACTTGTCTTAAATGTCACTATTGTATCTGCCTCCAACACCAGTGGAGTGGGTGGTAAGATTTTAGGACCCGTTATACAGGATGATGTGACAGAGTATTTATAAGTGCACGATGAAATAGCCATAAGTTTGCACGGCTTTGTGAATGGAAGGTCGTGTTTGATAAATTTGCTGGAATTATTTGAAGAAGTAAATAGCAAGACATCCAAAGGAGAGACAGTAGATGTTGTTAACTTTGATTTTCAGAAAACCTTTGACCAGGTGTCACAAGATGGCTGCTTAGGAAGATGAGAGCCAACGGTGACAAAGGGCAAACATCAGCATGGATAACTGGCTGGCTGGATGGCAGAAGACAAAGAGTAGCAATAAAGAGGGATTTTTTTCTCGTTGGCTAACAGTAACTAGTGAAGATCTTCAAGGATCGGTGTTTGTCCGCTACTCCACGTTTTATATTATGGTTTGGACGAGGGGATTGAAGGCTTTGTGGCCAGGTTTTCTGATGTTACGAAAAGAGGTGGAAGGGCAGGTAGTTTAGAGAAAGCATGGACTCCGCAGAAGGACTAGGACATGTTGGGGGAATGGGTAGAGAAGTGGCAGATGGAATATAGTGTAGCAAAGTGCGCAGTACTGCATTTTTGTAGTAGGAATAATGGCGTAGACTATTGTCTAAGTAGGGAAATAATCCATAAATCGGAAGTGCAAAGGGACTTGGGATTGCTGGTTAAGGATTCCCCAAATTTTTATCTGCAATTTGAATCGGTGAGAATGATCAGCCATGATCATATTGAATGGTGGTGCTGGCTCGAAGGGCCGAATGGCCTACTCCTGCACCTATTGTCTATTGTCTAATGGAAGCAAACTCAATGCTTGCATTTATTTCAAGAGGACTTGTACACAGAAACACGGATGTAATGTTGTGGCTATACAACCATATAACCATATAACCATATAACAATTACAGCACGGAAACCGGCCCGTTCGGCCCTACCCGTCCACGCCGACCATTTTCTCTGACCTAGTCTCATCTGCCTGCTATCAGACCATAACCCTCCAATCCCCTCCCATCCATATACCTATCCAATTTACTCTTAAATAATAAAATCGAGACTGCCTCCACCACTTCCACCGGAAGCTCATTCCACACAGCCACCACCCTCTGAGTAAAGAAGTTACCCCTCATGTTACCCCTAAACTTTTG
>NW_027601280.1:182282-194282 GCF_053455715.1 Rhinoraja longicauda
CTCCGCAAGTCAAACAGGGATAAGAGGATTCCAAATCAGGCTGGGGGCTCAATTCAAGCAAGCGGATGCCTGGCGACTGCATTGGCTCTGATGACCACCACTGTTTACGAGTCGAACAATGCATCTCTACTGTTGGATAACCCGCTTTGAACAGGGAAACACTGTTTCATCAATACGTATTCACCCACCACCCGATGGTTCTGTCTAATACATCCCAATGGCAGAGATAATAAAGGGAGACATACAGCGCGGAAACAGGCCGTGCCGCCCAACGTCCACGTGTCGATTAAAATGGACCATCTGATCTAATTCGGGTTGCCTACATCCCCGAAAACCTTTCCAAACCGTGTACCCGTCCAAATGTCCTTCACATTGTGTGTGTCTCATCATGTTTCTGGGCAGGTCGTTTCACATTTCCTCAACCCTCTGAATGAAATAGTTGCCCCTCACGTTTATATTAAACATTAACACCTCTCACCTTAAACCCATGCCGTATCGTGCTTGATTTTCCTACCCTGTTAAATAGATTGTGCCTTCACTCCATTTGTTCCCCTCATACCCTTTTCGCCTGCAGAGGTCACCTCTCAGGCCCCTGTGCTCCTAGGAATAAAGTCCAAACATGTCCAACCAAGCCCTGTAGCCCAGGCCCTCGAGTGCTGGCAACATTTTCATAAATCAAGCATGATGGCATTTTTCACGAAGATCAATTCTCAGTGAGCGGTCGGTCCGAACGTACCATCTGGCCCGGTTTTGAAATCGTGCGCCTTTCAACGTATTCGCCGCCATCTGTAAAAATTGGTTCGGTGTCAGTTGCAAACATACTAACTATGGGCGCACAAGTAGAGTTGCTGCCTTACAACGAATGCAGCTGAAGACCCGGGTTCGATTCCGACTACGGTGCTGTCTGTTCGCAGTTCGTACGTTCCCCGTGAGTTTTCTCCGAGATCACTTCCTCACTCCAAAGACCTACAGGTTTGTAGGTTAATTGGATTGGTATGAGCCAAGTGCATGTAGGATTGAGTTAATATGCGAGGATCACTGGTTGGAGCGGACTCGATGGGCCGAAGGGCCTGTTTACGCGCTGTAAGTTTAGACTGTGGCAAAGGACAATGATCAGCAGGTGATGGAAGAGGATAAAACAAATATCTTCCACCGACCCAGAAAAAAAGTTTAGTATCAAAAGGGAATAAAGATATTAAACCTGGAATCTTGAATCTTGGAGGAACTCAGCTGGTCAAGCAGGTCTGTGAAAGCAACAGGTCGAATTCGACGTTTCGGCCCTACTCCCAGTGAGGTACAGCACAAGGAGCTGAATTATTCTAAAATAGGTAAAGGGTTCACTGAGATTGTCAGGGAGAACATGGGATGAGCTGTGTAGCATAGCGTATGGCTGAGGATCGGAATTAGATGTTCCGTCTATCTGTTCGGGAGGACAGGATGAAGGTCGTGACGGAACAAATGGGAAGTGAGGAGAAAGATTCCACAGAGAGAAATAGACAGAGGGAGGGTGGTGAACAGACTGACGACACTGAGTGTGAACATATTGTCTGAATGTTGAGGTCTGCTCTAGTTAATTGTGGAAAGCTGGAATATGAGTGCAGAAAAACGCACTAATGCTAATATAAGAAAATAACTCCAGATGCTGGTACAAATCGAAGGTATTTATACACAAAGTGCTGGAGTAAATCAGCAGGTCGGGCAGCATCTCGGGAGAGAAGGAATGGGTGACGTTTCGGGTCGACACCCTTCTTCAGACCCTTCACTAATGCTAATGGTATGTTGGCCTTCATAACGAGAGGATTTGAGTATAGGAGTAAAGAGGCCATTCTGCAGTTGACCCGGCCCTGGTGAGACCACAGGTGGAGTATTGTGTGCAGTTTTGGTCTCCTAATTTGTGGAAGGACATCCTTGCTATTATGGTAGGTCCGGAGGATAATCCCCGGAATGGCGAAACTGACATATGGGGAAAGTTTGTAATGATTGGGCTTGTCTTCACTGGAATTCAGTAGTAGCTGGCTGCCCTGATAACTAGATGGCTGGATAACCAGTGAGCTACATTTCTAGCCAATATGATGGACAGCCAGAGAGCATATTAGCTGTCTATATAGAAACATGGTTTGCTACCTGGGTAGCTAGCTACCCGCATTGCATAACTTGAAAGCTAGATAGCTGGATGTGTAGATAGCTGAATAACTAGATTGCAAGATCGCTAGCTAGAGATATAGGCAGCTCTCTGTGGGGTGCGCTCTCTCTCTCGCGAGGCCCACAGAGGGAGATCTAGTCATATCTAGGTTTGTAGATAGCTACCTTGCAACCTAAATTGACAGATAGATCGCTCACGCCGGCTATATATATATATGGCTGGATGCCGAGATGGCTAAATGGCTTTCTGGCTAGATGGTTGGAAGGCTAGCTGGCTACTTGGGAAATTGTTCAGCTTGGAAGCTGGCTCGCTGGGTAGATGGCGAGCTGAATAAAGCCAGATGGCTGGATGGGCAGATGGCGAGGTGGCTTGATGAGTAGATGGCTAGAAAGCTTGATGGCCAGCTGGCTAGATAGCTAGATAGCTTAGCAGCTAGCTAGATAGATAGATGACTACATGGCTAAATGGCTTGATAGCTAGGTAGCAATAGGTGGTAGGTAGATAGCTAGATAGCCAGTTTAAGAAACAAATAGCTAGATTCATTGCGACAGAGATAAATGGATAGATAGCTCTATAATTAAATCACTAGATAGCTCGTTAGACTGCTAGCTAGATAGCTGGATAGCTAGATAGGTGGATTGCTAGCCAACAGGATAGATAACTAGGTAGATAGCTAAATATATAGTAAGCTAGATAATAAGGTAGCTCGCTTGGTAAATTCCTACAAGACTAAATAGCGATATAGCTAGGTGGATAGCTAGATAGGGAGATAGATAGACAGATAGACAGATAGATAGATAGCTAGTTAGTCTGTTAGCTATAGAGCTAACAGCTGGATGAATAGTCAAATTGATAGGTAGCAGGCCCCCTACATAGGTGGATAGCTGTTTAGCTAGTTAGCATGACAGCTAGGAAGCTGGATATCAAGTTATATAGATTGATTACCAGCGGGAAAGAGCCAGATAGCGTGTTAGCTTTCTAGATAGCCAAATACCTGCATTGCTAGATAGCTTGAACGCTAGACAGATGGATGGTGTGATAGCCGAATCTCTGCATAGCAAAAATAGTCAGCTAGTTGCGTAGGCAGCTCTTTGTGGAGTGCGGTCGCTCGCTCGCTCGCTCTCGGGGGGGGGGGGGGGGGGGAGGTGAAAGGGAGAACGAGAGAGACCTGTTTCGATCTAGCTAGATAGCTCATTAATCGCTATAAATCTCTCTTGCGATCTGGCTCGTGAGCTATCTACTGGTATAGCTGGCTAGATGCCTAGCTCACTAGCCATCTAGCAAAGCTTCATCAAGCTAAACCCGCTATCTGGCCGTCAAAGCTACTGGCTAACAATCTAGTTATCTAGTTATCTATCTCTCTAGCCCTCGGGCAAGTTAGTGACCTAGCTATGTTGCTACCAAAATAGTTAGCTCTTTACCTATCAATCAAGCTATCTCGAGTTGGATTGCTAGCCAGCAGGATAGACTGCCAGACAGCGTGTGAGCTATCTCGCTAGCAAGATAGCGAACTACCTAGATAGCTATCTACATGCAATGCTAGACAGCTAGAAAGCTGGATATCTGTATATCAGCTATCAGCGAGATAGCTGGAGATATTGATAGTAAATAGGTAGCTCTCTATCTAGGCAGCTATTTGAGGGGTGCGCTCTCTCTCTCTCTCATCCTCTGTGGGCCTCGTGAGAGAGGGAGATCTTGTTGAGTGGGAACGATAGGTGAACCATGATAGAATGCAGGAGTGGACTCGATGGGCCTTGGTGCACTAACTCTGCTGCTATGGCATTTGTACCCAGTGTTCTTTTTTAACAGTGCACTGCAGCATCCTCACACAGCGCACCCAATGGATGTACAGTGGCAATAGACTGTCACATCGCTCTCCCGTGGATGAACATCAGCAGCACACTGCAACATCCACACACAGCGCACCTCAGTGCATGTACAGTAGCAATATACTGTCACAGCGCCCTCCCCTGGATGAACATCAGCAGCACACGGCAACATCCACACACAGCGCACCTCAGTGCATGTACAGTAGCAATATACTGTCACAGCGCCCTCCCCTGGATGAACATCAGCAGCACACGGCAACATCCACACACAGCGCACCTCAGTGCATGTACAGTAGCAATATACTGTCATGGCGCCCACCCCTGGACGAACATCAACAGTACAATGCAACATCGAGGCACAATAGCCCTCACTGTCTGTACAAGATAAGTGCATCGCAGCATCAGCATTGCTTATGATGGACCTTGAGTTCCCAATGCGAAACACGCAAATCGTGGTAGTACGTTTAGAGTAATAAATTAGCCACATAGAATGCTTGCTATATTTGACCGAGTCATTGAATATGAGTCAGATGTCAATATTCAACTTTAGAGAACTTTACTTCGGCCGCTTTTGCAGCATTGTGTACAGTTATGTTCGCTCTCGTACACGAAGGATATGGGCGCTTCGGAAATCGTGTTCAAGACGTTTACAAGAACATCGCCTGGAGCGTATGAACAACCAGACGTTGGACTGATTCATCGGAGTTCGGGCAGTAACCTGATAGATCGATAGCAAATTATGAGAGGCAAAGATATGGTAAACAGTCAGAACATTCCTCTCAAGATGGAAATATCAAGTATTGAAGGCCACCCCTTTATGGTGAAAGGGATGAAGTTTAAACGAGGTGTGCGGGGAAAGCAAGGGGCATTAAGTGCATCGAACGCAATACCGCAGGTGGGCATTGGGTGATAAGGAATAGGAGTAGAATTAGACCATTCGGCCAATCGTCTTATCCGCCAATCTTTTTCCCTCCAAACCACATTCTCCTGCCTTCTCCCCATAACTTCTGATACCTGTATTAATCAAGAATCTTTCTGTCTGCGCCTTTAAATATCCATTGACGTGACCTACACAGCCTGTTGTGGCAAATAATTCCACAAATTCATCAATTTCTGAAAAAATAAATTTCTGATCAGCTTCAAAAGAGAACGTAGATTAATTCTGAGGAAATGATCTCTTGTCCGAGACGCTCCCACAAGTGGAAACATACTTTCCACATCCACTGGATCTAAACCATTCACATATCTGTATGTTTCAATGAGGTCCACCCTCATACTTCTAAACTCCGAGTGCAAGCCGGGAGCCGACAAACGATCGCCATAGGTTAACTTATTGCTGGGATTATTCTTGTAAACCTCCTCTGGAACCTCTCCAGAGCCAGCACACCTTTCCTCTGATATGGTGCCCAGAATTGCTCACAATATTCCAAATGCGGCCTTCCCAGCGCCTTGTAAAGCCTCAACATTACATCCGTGTTTCTGTATGCAAGTCCTCTTGAAATAAATGCAGGCATTGAGTTTGCTTCCATTAGACAATAGACAATAGGTGCAGGAGTAGGCCATTCGGCCCTTCGAGCCAGCACCACCATTCCATGTGATCATGGCTGATCATTCTCACCGATTCAACTTGCAGATAAACATTTTGGGAATCCTTAACCAGCACTCCCAAGTCCCTTTGCACTTCCGATTTATGGATTATTTCCCCACTTAGACAACAGTCTACGCCATTATTCCTACTACCAAAATGCAGTACTCCGAACTTTGCTACACTATATTCCATCTGCCACTTCTCTACCCATTCCCCCAACATGTCCAAGTCCTTCTGCGGAGTCCATGCTTTCTCTAAACTACATGCCCTTCCACCTCTTTTCGTAACATCCGCAAACTTGGCCACAAAGCCTTCGATCCCCTCGTCCAAATCATAATATAAAACGTGGAGTAGCGGACAAACACCGATCCTTGAAGATCTCCACTAGTTACTGTTAGCCAACGAGAAAAAAATCCCTCTTTATCGCCACTCTTTGTCTTCTGCCATCCAGCCAACCAGTTATCCATGCTGGTATCTGCACTTTGACCCCGTGGGCTCTCATCTTCCTAAGCAGCCATCTTGTGACACCTGGTCAAAGGTTTTCTGAAAATCAAAGTAAACAACATCTACTGTCTCTCCTTTGGCTGTCTTGCTATTTACTTCTTCAAATAATTCCAGTAAATTTATCAAACACGACCTTCCCTTCACAAAGCCATGCCAACTTCTGCTTAATTCATCGTGCACATATAAGTACTCTGTCACATCATCCTGTATAACGGGTCCTAAAATCTTACCACCCACTCCAGTGGTGTTGGAGGCAGATACAATAGTGACATTTAAGACAAGTTCAGATTTTCAGGTAATGAAGGGATATGCATTGTGAGCAGGCAGGTAATGGTGGTCGTCTCATGTTCGGCACAGCTAATATTAGCCGAAAGTCCTGCCGTGCCTTGTACTTCGTGTAGGAAAGAAATGCAGATGCTGGTTTAAATCGAAGGTAGACATAAAATGCTGGTGTAAATCAACGAGACAGGCATGATCTCTGTAGCGAAAGAATGGGTGACATTTCGGGTCGAGACCCTTCTTTAGACTGATGTCGGAGAGGTCGGCGGGAAAGAGATAACATTTTGTTGGAGACAGTGGAGAGAGAGGGGAAGCAAAGGCTAATTGAAGTTAGAGAAGTCAATGTTCATATCGCTGGTATGTTAGCTGCCCAAGCGAAGTATGAGGTGCTGTTCCTCCAATTTGCGCTGGGCCTCACTCTGACAATGGAGGATGCCCAGGGCAGAAAGTTCACATTGGGAATGGGGGAGCGGGGGTGAGTTAAAGTGCTGAGCAACCGGGAGATCAGGTAGGACTGTGTGGAGCTGTTCAGCGAAAGGATCGTCGAGCTTGCGCTTGGTCTCGCCGATGTCACTCCATCAGTACTATCCCACAGTATACCGTTACACCAGTACTACCCCACAGTGCGTCACTCCTTCAGTGCTACCGCACAGTGTCACTCCATCAATTCCATCCCACATTATGTCACAACAACAGTACTACCGCACAGTGTGTCACCCCATCGGAACTACCCCAGAATGTGCCACTATTTCAACACTACCCTACGTTAGGTTACTCCATCAATACTACTTTACAGTCTCTCACTCCATCAGTAGTACATGTTACTCCATTAGTCGTACACAAGATCGTGCCACTCTCATCAGTACAACCCCACAGTATGTCATTCCATCATTTCTTCCCGGCGATGCTTCACTCTGTCAGTACCATCTTAAGTATGTAATTTCATCAGTTCTACCCACAGTTTTTCACCCCATCAATAATACCATCGAATGTGTCACTATATCAGTACTACCCCAAAATATACCAGTCCTTCACCACATCAGCCCAATCTCACTGTGTCACTCCATCAGTAATTCCCCACAGTATAAGTATTTCCCCACAATGCCTCACGCCATTAGCATTACCCGATTTTTATCATTCATTCAGGACTATCCCAGTGGGTCACTCCATAAGTGCTGCCACAAATTGTGTCATTCCATCAGTATTACCAAACAGTGTGTCATTGCATTAGTACTACATCACAGTTTGTCATCACAATAGTACTACCGCTCAGTGTGTCACTCCGTCGGTGAAACCACACAGTGTCTCACTGCATCAATACAACTCAATATTGTTACACTACATCGGCACTGCCCAACATCATGTCACTCCAGTGCAACCCTAGAACGTGTCACTCCATCAATTCTCCCCGCACTATGTTCTTCCATCAGTACTCCCCAAAGTGTTTCACAACATCAGGACTACCTCAAATCTGCCATTCCATCCGCATTGCCCCACAGTGTGCTAACCCATCGCAGCGACTCCATAGTGTGTAATTCCATCACTATTTCACCACAGTTTTTCATCGCAACTGTACTACCGCAGAGCGTGTCAGTCCATCAGTATTACTGCGTCACTCCAACAGAATGTGCTATTACATCCGTGCTACCCCACAGTGTGTCATTCCATCAATACACCTCACAGTACGTCATTGCACCAGTACTACTCCACAGTGTTACACTCCATCAGTACAACACTGGAGCGTGGCACTCCATCAGTACTACCCTACAACATGTTATTCCATCAGTACTACACCACAGTGATGCACTCCATCAGTACTGCCTTAAGGTTGTTATTCCATTTTGTACAACCACACAGACTCATTCAATTAGTATTACCCATCAGTGTAACTCTCCATCTGTACTGCCCCACTGTCAGTCCTTACCATTCCACAATGTGCAACCCGACAGTACCACCAAAGATTGGGTCAATACTTCAGTACTAGCCCACTGTGCGCCATTCTGATCACACTCCCCCCAGTGTGTCATTCAATCAGCACTACACCGAAGTATCTCACTCCGTCAGTACAACCGCGCAATGTGTCAGTCCATCAGTAATACGCACCGTGTGTCACTCCATCAGTACTGCACCACAGCGTGTCACTCCATCAGTTTTACCCCACGGGATGTAGTTGCACACTGAAGTGGTACTGACGGAGTGACAAACTGCGTGGTAGTACTGATGCAATGACCTCACAATTTGTCACTAAATCAGTGCCATTCCACTGTGTCCCTCCGTCAGTACTACTCCGCAGTTTGTCATAACAACAGTACTACACATTGTGCCACTCCATGAGTATTACCCGCAGTGTGTCACTACGTCAGTAGAGCCCCACGGTGTATCATTCCATCAGAACAACCGCAAAGTGTGTCACTTCATCAGCACTACTGCAAATTGTGTCACTCCATCTGTACTAAACCACAGTATGTTAATCCACACGTACTGCATCAACTGGGGTCACTCCATCAGTACTACAGCGCATTGTGTCACTCCATCAGTACTACCCCACATTGTGTCACTCCATCAGTACTCCCCCACATTGTGTCACTCCATCAGTGCTACCCCACATTGTGTCACTCCATCAGTACTACAGCGCATTGTGTCACTCCATCAGTACTGCCCCACATTGTGTCACTCCATCAGTGCTACAGCGCATTGTGTCACTCCATCAGTACAACTGCGCAGTAGTTCATTATGCTGCTGGCCTTGCCGAGGCAGCGTGGTTTATAAATTGAGTCAATATAACGGAGGTTGCTTTGTGTGATGGTCTGGACAATTCGCAGCAATTTCTGGCGTTCTTGTATGGAGCTGTTCCCAAACCAAGCTGTGATGCATCTTGATAAAATACTTTCTATGGTGCATCTGTAGATGTTGGTGAGAGTTGTAGAGGGCACGCCGAACTGGCTAAGCCTGCCAAGGACATGGGTGGGTGAAGTTCGGTTCGAGACCCTTCTTCAGACTGATTGTGGTGGGAAGCTGGAGAAGGCTGGAACAGCAGGACAAAGCGAGTTGAATGATGAGTGCGTGAATACCGTTTCCATAGTTAGGTGGTTGAGATCAGAGGTTAGAAGATAAAAGTTGCGAGATAAGGATTGAGCAGGTTGAAAATATAAAGAGAGATGAGGGAATATCGGTTGAAGGTGAGGTGGAGGGGATGAACAAGTGCGAGTCCGCGTGAAGGAAGAGATAGAGCGAGGGAAAAGCGGGAAGTTGCACGTTAGTTACCTGGCATTTGCTAATGTTCATACCATTAGGTTGCAAGGTTCCCAAGCGGACTATGAAGTGGCGTTCTTTCTGTTTTAATGTAACCTCTCTGGCACTGGTGGAGGCCCAGGAGAGAAAGGTCAGTGTGCGAGGGGGAGTTACAATGGCTTGCAACGGGGAGATAAGGCAAGCCTTAGCAGAACGAGGGTAAGTGTTCGACAAAACGGTCGCCGAGTCTCCATTTCACCACGCCGATGTAACGGAGGCCATATCTGGAACACCACATGCAGTAGATGAGATTAGAGGAGGTGCAGGTGAACATCTGTCTCACCTGGAAGGGCTATTGAAGTGTGAGGGAACGGGGTAGAGAGACATCCCATGGTGGCGGGCCGTTTTAACCGCACTTCCCAAGAAAGGCCTTGGAGAGAGAAGTGAGGGCGAGCAGGAGGAGTGTTGGGGGAAAAAGAGAGACAGATAGAGAGTACAGTGATGAAAGGAAGAGATAGCGGAGAAGACGAAAGAAGAGATGGAGGGAGAGTTAAGTAACAAAGGGAGAGTGGGAACATGAAAAGAGAGCGGAGTTCAGATCGCGTGGGTTGGCAAAACGGAGCGATGGAAGGGTCAGATAGTTAGAAAGAAACGGAGGGATAAATGCAATGGGAGTGAGAAGGAGGGGGGGGGTAGGAGAGAGAGGTTGACAGAGAGATGGCGGAGCCGAGAGGAAGAATAGGGATGGTAGGAGAGTGTGATAGTTCAGAAAGAGCGACAGCAGTAAGGATGGAGGGAGAGAGAAAGGGTGGAGGGAGAGAGAAAGGGAGGAGGGAGATGTGCCGCATCATTCACTGTGTTATTTGGGTTTCGGACAATTCTGAATCCACAATATTTCTGTTCTCTGAGTGTCGTGAGTCTTTGGGTCGTTCCTCCTCAGAGGTGACGAAGGCGGAGAATGTTATTGTCCCGGCGCAAAATCAGACCCACTGCAGGCAAGCAAGGATTGAATGGTTACCGGCCTCGCCGGGAGTGTGGGGGTGAGGTTGCAGTCAGTTGAGCCGCGATCAATATTGAGTGGTGAAACAGAGTGGAGGGGACACTTTAGTGCGAGGTGATCTGTTGATCTAATTCCTCAACCTGTGGACAAACGTCGCCCAGTCCTCCTTCAAACTGGGCACCAGAAGCCCTGAGAGGGTCCCTGGAATTTGGGATTGCCTTAGTGAGTGAAGCGGATTGAAGGAGATCAGACAAACAACAGGTGGTGGAGAGTTGGACCAGATGGAGTTTGAAGCAATATTCCCTTTGCTGGAACAATGCCGCTCCCAATTTCCATCCCCCAGAATCGCCACAATTCCCACTCTTTGGAGTTTCTCAACCAATTCCCTGAATAAATCACGACCTGTCTCAGCAGGGATTTCACTTGGCTGATGTCATCTGTTTGCGAATAATTTCAAAATCTCTATTTTTTAACTCTGATCAAACTTCGCTGTCCCGGTGGAGACGGAAAATGGTATAAAATCTCCGGGAATGTTCTGCCCCGGCATTTCATTCCGAGAGATTACCGGTAGCTCACGGGGACACGTCGATGAGCAGAGAAAATGGGGGAAAAGCTTTCAGAATATTTCGACGTGGAGAAAATCTTGTACGTGATCATTGCTGCCGTTGGAGTCCCTGGTAAGTGAACAGAACAATTCAAGTTTTATAACTCCGTCTGTTAACCGGCATTGACCTGATTCCGATCGTTTCACAAGCTTCCCAACTGATGATCGTTGAGCAAGGTTATGTGATGTATATCAATCCTCTAAATTACATATTTTTGAATCAACGTTGTGACTTTTCTCATTTTCAGGCAGCCGAAACTAACCCTCTCTTTCTCCCACTGCCGGGACCCACTAGAATGTTGTTCTTGCCTTCAGTGGGACCTTGCCCAGTTTGTCCCAGTGCTCGGGACAGGCAGCTCTCCGGGACGGTGTGACTGGGAAGGGGTTTACATTGTGATGTTCACTGTGTCTGAGTTATTGATCAGAGTGAACACCCGCTCCTGTGGACACGTCTCACTGTGGAGTTTGTCACAGTCGGATTCCAACGCCTGTTGGTCAATAATTGGATCGATCTCCTGAACCGGTGGCCGCGGATCTACCGGCGTGTGTTGTTACCGAACTGAGGAATGAATCCATTAATGGAGCCACTCTGCTGCCGGATCCTAAGTTGTCCCTGCCTTCCCTCTGGAACCCTCCTCGTCCCCATCAGATGCCGAATTCCCAGAGCCCTGGTTAAACGCGGCCGGTCACGGTTAAGTCTGTGAAACCGGCCCCATCAGAGACTGTGAGCGGGGTTAACTGTAGACAGGACCATTCCGCCTATTGTAGCGGGCGGCTGCTCGTTCCCTCCCCGCCCTTTACCCCGCCCGTCGCCTTATCTCC
>NW_027601280.1:194782-212758 GCF_053455715.1 Rhinoraja longicauda
GGGGGTCCCCGAGCGGGGCCGGCGATGGGATCATCCACCCGGGACTGACAGCTGGAAGATGCGGCGGTGAATGTGAGGAGCCGGAGCCCGGAGCGGAGAGACTGCGGCCGCCCTCTGGGATGCGCTCAGGGCGCGGGTTTATTAATGAGCCCGCAGCGCTGAGGTGAGCGGATATTTCACCGCGCTCTTCACCTGCTCCCTGAACTTGGACTGGGTCGCCGCGTAAATAAATGTGTTGGTGCAGCAGCTGAGATTCCTCAGCAAATACCCGACGTTGCTAAAGATCCAGTTGAGAATCATTAATATCATTTCCAATCCCTGTCATCTGATAATAGATGAATTCTACAACATACGTCATCCACAGGAGGATGAAGCTGCCGGAGATGGTTGAAGAGTAAAACCACACAGACCTCCTCCTGCTTTCCATCTCCGGGTCACTGCGCTTCTCCCCTTGCTCTCACCCCTCAGCCCCTGACGGACCCGACTGGCCACTAAAATGTGCCGGACTGTCAGAGCGTTGAGCAGCAGGATCACAGCGAAAGGGAGGAGCGGAGTTAAAACCGTGTCGATCCAGTCAAATGCCACCCACCCGGGGTCCGTGAAATAACTGTCCACCGTGTTACAGCCCCACGGGACATTGTCGATGGTTGTCCAGTGTTCCATTGTGAAGTAGCTGGGGAACGTTTTTCAGACACAGCAGAACGCCGGCTGTTGCGAGAACCGCAGCCGCAGTTTTCCCGGTGCAATATTTAGTTTTCAGCTTCTGGCAACAAATGGCGACAAAGCGATCAAAGGTGAAAGTGACGGTGAACCAGACAGAACAATCTGCAGCTGCAGACCTCAGTACAAGGATAACACTGCCACACCAGGGGTGATGGACAGGAAACTCCAATAATAGTAATGTAATCGGATCTGAACCAAAATGACCTCGGTGATCAGGGGTGAGTAGATCGGCCGCTGCCATGGCCACCAGGTAGCGAGTGGTGCAGGTGGAGAGGCCGCACTTTCCCCGGGACAGGATCACAATCGCCACTAAATTCACTGCGGAAAGAGAAGGGGAGCGGACACTGGGCATTACTGAACACGGTCTCCGGGGCTGAACACCGGCTCCACTTTCAGCTGGAGATCAGGAGTGTTGGAGTCGGTGCGCGGCTGCAGGTTTAACAATGTCAGACCCGGTTCCGACTGTGCCCGACCAGCCTGCTTCAGGGGAGAGGAGATGAGGCGATGGGCGGGGTAAAGGGAGGGGAGGGAACGAGCAGCCGCCCGCTACAATAGGCGGAATGGTCCTGTCTACAGTTAACCCCGCTCACAATCTCTGATGGGGCCGGTTTCACAGACTTAACCGTGACCGGCCGCGTTTAACCAGGGCTCTGGGAACTCGGCATCTGATGGGGACGAGGAGGATTCCAGAGGGAAGGCAGGGACAACTTAGGATCCGGCAGCAGAGCGGCTCCGTTAATGGATTCATTCCTCAGTTCGGTAACAACACACGCCGGTAAATCCGCGGCTACTGGTTCAGGAGATCGATCCAATTATTGACCGACAGGCTGTAGAATCCGATTATCATATCATATCATATCATATATATACAGCGCGGAAACAGGCCTTTTCGGCCCACCAAGTCCGCGCCGCCCAGCGATCCCCGCACATTAACACTATCCTCCACCCACTAGGGACAATCTTTACATCTACCCAGTCAATTAACCTACATACCTGTACGTCTTTGGAGTGTGGGAGGAAACCGAAGATCTCGGAGAAAACCCACGCAGGTCACGGGGAGAACGTACAAACTCCTTACAGTACAGCACCCGTAGTCAGGGTCGAACCTGAGTCTCCGGCGCTGCATTCGCTGTAAAGCAGCAACTCTACCGCTGCGCTACCGTGCCGCCCTTGTGACAGACTCCACAGCGAGACGTGTCCACAGGAGCGGGTGTTCACTCTGATCAATAACTCAGACACAGTAAACTTCTCAATGTAAATCCCTCCCAGTCACACCGTCCCGGAGCGCTGCCTGTCCCGAGCACTGGGACAACTCTGGACAAGGTCCCACTGAAGGCAAGAACAGCATTCTAGTGGGTCCCGGCAGTGGGAGAAAGAGAGGGTTAGTTTCGGCTGTCTGAAAATGAGAAAAGTCACAACGTTGATTCAAAAATATGTAATTTAGAGGATTGATATACCTCACATAACCTTGCACAACGATCATCAGTTGGGAAGCTTGTGAAACGATCGGAATCAGGTCAATACCGGTTAACAGACGGAGTTATAAAACTTGAATTGTTCTGTTCACTTACCAGGGACTCCAACGGCAGCAATGATCACGTACAAGATTTTCTCCACGTCGAAATATTCCGAAAGCTTTTCCCCCATTTTCTCTGCTCATCGACGTGTCCCCGTGAGCTACCGGTAATTTCTCGGAATGAAATGCCGGGGCAGAACATTCCCGGAGATTTTATACCATTTTCCGTCTCCACCGGGACAGCGAAGTTTGATCAGAGTTAAAAAATAGAGATTTTGAAATTATTCGCAAACAGATGACATCAGCCAAGTGAAATCCCTGCTGAGACAGGTCGTGATTTATTCAGGGAATTGGTTGAGAAACTCCAAAGAGTGGGAATTGTGGCGATACTGGGGGATGGAAATTGGGAGCGGCATTTTTCCAGTAAAGGGGATATTGGTTCAAACTCCATCTGGTCCAACTCTCCACCTCGTGTTGTTTATCTGATTTCCTTCACTCAGCAAGGCAATCCCAAATTTAAGGGACCGTCTCAATGCTTCTGGTGCCCAGTTTAAAGGTGGACTAGAGAGCCTTTGTCAGCGTGATGAATTAGTTCAACAGATCACATCAGACTAAAATGGCCCGTCCACTCTGTTTTAACACTCAATGTGATCGCGGCTTAACTGATTGTAACCTCAACCCCACACTCCCGGCGACCCCTAGTAAGCATTTAGTCCTTGCTTGCCTGGAATGGATCTGGCTTTGCCTTGGGACAACAACATTCTCTACCTTCATCACCTCTGAGGAGGAACGACCCAAAGACTCACGACACTCAGTGAACAGAAACATTGCCGTCTCAGAATTGTCTTAAAAGTAGAACACACGGCGAATGATGCAACATCTCTCCCTCCTCTCTTTCTCTCTCTCTCCATCTTTACTGCTATTCTCTCTCTGAACTGTTATTCTCGCCCCTACACTCTCTATTCTCCCTCTCTGTGCCGACCGCTCTCTGCCAAACTCTCTCCCCTCCCACTCTTACTGCATCTCTCCCTCCTTCTCCCTGTATCTCTCTAATGCTTCCCTCTCCCCCTTTTGCCAACCCACTGGCTCTGAACTCCCCTCTCTCCTCATTTTTCCCACTCTCCCTTTGATCGTTCACTCTCCCTCCACCTCTTCATTCGTCTTCTCCCCTATCTCTCCTTTTATCTTTGTACGACCTATTTCTCTATCCATTTCCTCACCTCTCCATCACTTACCATCACTTCTCTTTCCAAAGCCTTTCTTGGCAAGTGCAGTTGAAACGGTTAGCCACCATGGGATGTAACAGCTGTCCCTATACCACTTCCCTCACGCTCGAGAAGCCCTTCCAGGTGAGACAGATGTTCACCTGCACCACCTCTAATCTCATCTACTGCATGTGGTGTTCCAGATATGGCCTCCTTTACAGCGGCGTGGTGAAATGGAGACTCGGCGACCGTTTTGTCGAACACTCACCCTCGTTCTGCTAAGGCTTGCCGTGTCTCCCCGTTGCAAGCCATTGTAACTCCCCCTCGGACACTGACCTTTCTGTCCTGGGCCTCCACCAGCGCCAGAGAGGTTACATTAAAACAGAAAGAACGCCGCTTCATAGTCCGCTTGGGAACCTTGCAACCTAATGGTATGAACATTAGCAAATGCCAGGTAACTAACGTGCAACTTCCCGCTTTTCCCTCGCTCTATTCTTCCTTCACGCGGACTCGCACTTGTTAATCCCCTCCACCTCCATCTTCAATCGATATTCCCTCCTCTCTCTTTATAATTCCAACCTGCTCAATCCTTATCTCGCAACTTTTATCTTTTAACCTCTGGTCTCAACCACCTAACTATTAAAACGGTATTCACCCACTCATCGTTCAACTCGCTTTGTCCTGCTGTTCCAGCCTTCTCCAGCTTCCCACCACAATCAGTCTGAAGAAGGGTCTCGAACCGAACTTCACCCATCCATGTCCTTGGCAGGCTTAGCCAGTTCAGCGTGCCCTCTACAACTCTCACCAACTTCGACAGATGCACCATAGAAAGTATTTTATCAAGATGCATCACAGCTTGGTTTGGGAACAGCTCCATACAAGAACGCAAGAAATTGCTGCGAATTGTCCAGACCATCACACAAAGCAACCTCCCTTATATTGACTCAATTTATAAACCACGCTTCCTCGGCAAGGCCAGCAGCATAATCAAGAACGAGTCGCACCATTGCCACTCCTGCTTCTCCTCTGTCCCATCAGGTAAAATGCACAGAAATGTGAAAATGCACACCTCCAGTTTCAGGGACAGCGTCTTCCCAGCTGTTATCAGGCAACGGAATCATCCCACCACAACCAGAAAGCAGTGCTGAACTACTATCTACCTCTTTGTTGATCCTCGGACTATCCTCAATCGGATTTTGCAGGCTTTACCTCGCACTGAACGTTATCCCCTTATCATGTATCTATACTCTGTAAATGGCTCGACTGTAATGAAGTATTTTGTTTCCATTGACTGGGTAGCACGCAACAAAAGCTTTTCACGGTACCTCGGTACACGTGACAATAAACTGCACTGAACTGACACACTCAACTAGATTTCTCCAGAGGTGTAGCCTGACTCGCATTGGATATTGATTGTGTGTGACAGTGTGAGTGTGCGAGTCCGTGCAGGAGTGTGCTAGCACGTGTATGCGAGTGTGAATGTGTGAGATTGTGCACATGAGTCGGTGTGTGTGCGTATGTGTTAGTGTATGCGGTTGCAGGAATTGCAATGATTCAGTGATACCTTATTATCACGGACCCAGGTAGAGTGAAATGCTTAGTTTTGCAGACAACCCGGTAACATCATGTAGAAGACCTCACCTGGGCGGTACAAAAGTGTCGCCACATTTTGACGCCGACAAAGTTACAAACGTTGGCCGGATAATTCTATCTCCTGCCTGCCGCCGCACCGCGGGTCGCCCCTTCGTTCTCCGCGGCCTTCCTCGCTCTCCAACGGTCCACCACGCTCTCTGCGGTTCCTCGCGGCTCCCACCTCGCTCCCGAGGCGCGGTTCTCATCGCCATCCGCGGTGGGCGAGCCGGGCCGACCGGGCCGACTGAAGGGCTTGGCCCCGCTCACCGGGAACACTCCCGGCCACGCTGCGCTGCGCTGCTCGACGCGAACATCCAAGGATAAACTCAATCCCAAAATGTGCGCGTGTGCATGCGGGTAGAGTATGTAAGAGTGCCTATATTTGTGTGTGTGTGTCTGTCTGTGCTAGTGCGTGAGTGTGCGTGTGAGTGTGTGAGCATTAGTAAGTGTGGATGCAAGTGCGATTGAATGTATCTGTGTCTCTGAGTGGGAGAGTGCATGTGGGTTTGTGAAGGACAGTGTTTGCGTCTGTGCGTGTGTGTGGCTGTTTGTGAGAATGTGAGAGAATATGTGGGATGTGAGTTTGTCAGAGTGTTTGAACATGTAATTCTTTGATAGTGTGTGTGTGTGTGTGTGTGTGTGTGTGTGCGTGTGCGTGTGTGGGAGAGTATATGATGGTGTTGTCAGCGAATGTGTTCATGTGTAAGTGTGTGCGAAAGAGTGCGTGTCTCTTCGTGCTAGTGCGTGTGAATATCTGTTAGTGTGAGTGCATGTGTACGTGTGATTGTATGTGAGAATGTGTGAGAGTATATTTGATTGTTTGTGATTGCATTTGAGAGATTGCGTGTGTCTTCGTGCACGGCTATGTGTGTGTGCGTGTTTGACTGTGTTTGAGGGTGTGAACATGTGTGTTTGTAATGATGTAATGGCATACTGTGGGTTTTAGTGACGACGTGACACGCTGTGGGGCATTACTGACGGAGTGACACACTGTGCAGTGGAACTGATGGAGTGACACAATGTATGGTAGTAATGGTGGATTATCACACTGGGTTGGTACAGATGGAGTGACACACTTTGAAGTTGTATTGGTGAAGTCACACACTGCGCAGTAGTACTGATGTAGTGGCACACTGTGGGGTAGTACTGATGGAGTGACACAATTTGCGGTAGTACTGATGAAGTGACACACTTTGCGGTTGTTCTGATGGAATGATACACAGTGGGGCTCTACTGATGTAGTGACACACTACGGGTAATACTCATGGAGTGGCACAATGTGTAGTACTGTTGTTATGACTAACTGCGGAGTAGTACTGACGGAGTGACACACAGTGGAATAGCACTGATTTAGTGACAAATTGTGAGGCCATTGCATCAGTACCACCACGCAGTTTGTCACTCCGTCAATACTACTTCAGTGTGCAACTACATCCCGTGGGGTAAAACTGATGGAGTGACACGCTGTGGTGCAGTACTGATGGAGTGACACACGGTGCGTCTTACTGATGGTCTGACACATTGCGCGGTTTTACTGACAGAGTGAGATACTTCGGTGTAGTGCTGATTGAATGACCCCCTGGGGGTAGTGTGGACAGAGTGGCGCACAGTGGGCTAGTACTGAAGTATTGACCCAATCTTTGGTGGTACTGTCGGGTCGCACATTGTGGAATGGTAAGGACTGACGATGGGGCAGTACAGATGGAGAGTTACACTGATGGGTAATACTAAATGAATGAGTCTGTGTGGTTGTACAAAATGGAATGACAAGCTCAAGGCAGTAATGATGGAGTGCATCACTGTGGTGTAATACTGATGGAATACATATTGTAGGGTAGTACTGATGGAGTGACACGCTCCAGTGTTGTACTGATGGAGTGTAACACTGTGGAGTAGTACTGATGTAATGACGTACTGTGGAGGTGTGTTGATGGAATGACACTCTGTGGGGTAGGACTGATGTAATAACACATTCTGTTGGAGTGACACAGTAATACTGATGGATTGACACGCTGTGCGGTAGTACTGTTGCGATTACAAACTCTGGTGACATATTGATGGAATTACACACTATGGAGTCGCAGCGATGGGTTAGCACTCTGTGGGGTGTTGCGGATGGAATGACACATTTGAGATAGTCCTGATGTTTTGAAACACTTTGGGGAGTACTGATGGAAGAACATACTACGGGGAGCATTGATGGAGTGACACGATCTAGGGTTGCACTGGAGTGACATGATGTTGGGCAGCGCTGATGGAGTGTAACACCATGGAGTTGTATTGATGCAGTGAGACACTGTGCGGTTTCACCGACGGAGCGGTAATACTTTTGTGATGACAAACTGTGGTGTAGTACTAATGCAGTGACACACTGAGCGCCAATACCGATGGATTGACACACTTATGGTGTGACACACTGGGATAGTCCTGATTGAATGATAAACATCGGGAAGTACTAATGGAGTGAGACATTGTGGAAAAATGCTAACAGAGTGAAACTGTGGGGAATTACTGTTGAGGTGACAAAGTGAGGTAGGACTGATGGAGTGACACACTGTGGGGAATACTAATGGAGTGACACTGCGAGAAAGTACTGATGGGTTGACACTGTGGGGTAGTACTGATGGAGTGACACGCTGCGTGGTATACTGATGGAGTGATAATCAATGGATTGTACTGATGGAGTGACACACGTTGGCGTAGTACTGATGCGACGATAACCCGAGTGATATTCCTGATGGTGCGACGCTCTGTGCGGAGGCATTGGTGGAGTGGCACAATGTAGGGTAGTACAAATGGAGTAACAAACAATATTTTAGTACTGATGCAGTGGCACACTGTGGGTAGTGCTGGTGGAGTGACACACTTTGAGGTAGTACTGATGGAGTGACACACTATGTGGCAGTTCTGACGCAATGGCATACTGTGGGATAGTACTGATTGAGTGACACCCTGCGGTGTAGCACTGTTGGAGAGACATATTCCAGGGTAATACTGGTGGATTGAAGCACTGTGGGGTAGTACTGATGGAAGGACTCATTGTGTAGTACTGATGGAGTGACACGCCGTTGGATAGTACTGATAGAGTGACACACTTTGCGGTAGTAATAATGGAATGATACACAATGTGGTACTGATGTTGAAAAACACTGTGGGTGTGTATTGATGGAATGGTATACAGTGCGGTAGTACCGATGAAGTGACGCGCCCCAGGGTCGTACTGATGGAGTGACATAGTGTGTTGTAGTAATGATCGTCTAACACACTGTAGGCTTGTATTGATGGAGTGATCACCAGTGGGGTAGTGTTGATGGAGTGACACAATGTGGGCAGTACAAATGGAGCAATACATTTTGCGGTTGTACTAGTAAAGTGACAAACTGTGGGCAGGTACTGATGGAGTAAAACATTTTGGTGTATTACTGCTAGAGTGACCCAGTGTGCGGTAGTACTGATGGAGGAACAAACGATATGGTAGTACTGATGTCGTGGCACACTGTCGGATAGTATTAATGGTGTGAAACTAAATGGGGCAGTACTGATGTAATGACACATTATAGTGTAGTTCTGATGGAGTGACACATTGAGGGGGAAACTGATCGAATGGCGCACGGTGGGATAATACTGATGGAATGTCTATCCATTTGCTAGTACTGATGCAATGGCATTCTATGGGATTGTACCGAATGAATGACACGTTGTGATGCAGTAATGATGAAGTAACCGACGATGTGGTAGTACTGATGGAGTGACACGCTGAGCACATGGTATTGGAGGTAGGGTACTGACATGGATAGAAAGTTGGTTGACAGACAGAAAGCAAAGAGTGGGGGTAAATGGGTCCCTTTCAGAATGGCAGGCAGTGACTAGTGGGGTACCGCAAGGCTCGGTGTTGGGACCGCAGCTATTTACCATATACATCAATGACTTGGATGAAGGGATTAAAAGTAACAATAGCAAATTTGCCGTTGATACAAAGCTAGGTGGCAGTGTGAACTGTAAAGAAGATGCTATGAGGTTGCAGGGTGACTTGGACAGGTTGTGTGAGTGGGCGGATGCATGGCAGATGCAGTTTAATGTAGATAAGTGTGAGGTTATCCACTTTGGTGGTAAGAATAGGAAGGCAGATTATTATCTGAATGGTGTCAAGTTAGGAAAAGGGGACGTACAACGTGATCTGGGTGTCTTAGTGCATCAGTCACTGAAAGGAAGCATGCAGGTACAGCAGCAAGTGAAGAAAGCCAATGGAATGTTGGCATTCATAACAAGAGGAGTTGAGTATAGGAGCAAAGAGGTCCTTCTGCAGTTGTACCGGGCCCTAGTGAGACCGCACCTGGAGTACTGTGTGCAGTTTGGTCTCCAAATTTGCGGAAGGATATTCTTGCTATTGAGAGCGTGCAGCGTAGGTTTACTAGGTTAATTCCCGGAATGGCAGGATGGTCATATGTTGAAAGACTGGAGCGACTAGGCTTGTATTCACTGGAATTTAGAAGGATGAGGAGAGATCTTGTCGAAACGTATAAGATTATTAAGGGGTTGAACACGTTAGAGGCAGGAAACATGTTCCCAATGTTGGGGGAGTCCAGAACAAGGGGCCACAGTTTAATTAAGGGGTAGGCCATTTAGAACTGAGATGAGGAAAAATAATTTCAGTCAGAGAGTTGTGAATCTGTGAAATTCTCTGCCTCAGAAGGCAGTGGAGGCCAATTCTCTGAATGCATTCAAGAGAGAGCTAGATAGAGCTCTTAATGATGGCGGAGTCAGGGGGTATGGGGAGAAGGCAGGAACGGGGTACTGATTGAGAATGATCAGCCATGATCACATTGAATGGCGGTGCTGGCTCGAAGGGCCGAATGGCCTCCTCCCGGCCTCCTCCTGCACCTATTGTCTATTGTCTAGCTAGAGACATAGGCAGCTCTCTATGCGGTGCGCTCCCTCTCTCGCGAGGCCTACAGATGGAGATCTAGCTATATCTAGCTTTGTAGATAGCTACCTAGCAAATTAATTGCCAGATAGGTCGCTCACAATGGCTATATATCTAGATGACTGGATGACTAGATACCTAAATGGCTATCTGGCTAGACGGATTAAAGGCTAGTTGGCTACATGTCTAATTTACCAGCTGGGAAGCTGGCTGGCTGGGTAGATGGCGAGCTGAATAACACCAGATGGGTGGGTCGTCAGATAACGAGATGGCTTGATGAGTAGATGGCTAGAAGGCTTGATGGCCAGCTGGCTATATAGTTAGATAGCTAGATAGCTATGCAGCTGGCTAGATAGATAACTACACAGCTAAATAGCTAGATAGTTGGATAGCAATAGGAGATATGTAAATCGCTAGATGGCTAGATTAAGAAATAAACAGCTAGATTGATTGTTACAAAGACAAATGGATAGATAGCTCCGTAATTAGATCATTGGATAGCTAGCTAGACTGCTAGCTATATAGCTGAATAGCTGGATATTCAGATTGCTAGCCAACGGGGTAGATAACTGGGGAGATATCTAAATATATAGTTAACTATAGAGTAAGATAGCTAGCTAGGTAAATAGTTAGGAGTGTGCATAGCTAGGTGACTAGCTCGATAGAGAGATAGTTAGCATGCTAGCTAGTTAGAGAGGTAGCTATTTAGCCTGTTAACTATACAGCTGGACAGCTGGATGGATATTCAAATTGATAGGTTGCTGGATCCCTAAATAGGCGGAAAGCTGCTTTACTAGTTAGCATGACAGCTAGATAGCTGGATATCAAGTTATGTAGATCGATAGTCAGCGGCAAAGACAGCCAGAGAGCGTGTTAGCTCTCTACATAGCTAAATAGCTGCATTGCTCGATAGCTTGAACGTTAGACAGATGGGTGGCGAGATAGCTGGATCTCTGCACAGCAAAATAGTTAGGTAGTTTTGTAGGCAACTCTTTGTGGAGTGCTCTCTCTCGCTCATTCGCTTTCTGGCGGCCGCGTGAAAGGGAGAACGAGAGAGTCCTAGTTGGATCCAGCTAGATAGGTGCTAAATATCTGTAAAACTCACTTACGATCTGTCTACTGAGCCATCTACTGGTGTGGCTGGCTAGATGCCTAGCTCACTAGCCATCTAGCAAAGCTCTACCAAGCTAAACCGCTATCTGGCCGTCAAAGCGGTTGGCTAACAATCTACTAATCTAGTTCTCTCTCTACCTAGCCATCAGTCTCGTTAGCGATCTAGCTATGTGGCTACCAAAATATTTAACTCTGTAGCTATCAATCCAGCTATCTCGAGAGCTACATTGCTAGCCAGCAAGATAGACTGCCAGACAGCATGTGAGCTATCTCGATAGCAAGATAGCGAACTACCTAGATAGCTATCTACATGCAATGCTAGACAGCTAGAAAGCTGGATATCTGTATGGCGAGATAGCTGGATAATTGATAGTAAGATAGGTAGCTCTCTATCTAGGCAGCTATTTGAGGGGTGCGCTCTCTCTCATTCTCTGTGGGCCTCGTGAGAGAGGGAGATCTTGTTAGATCCAGCTAGATAGATAGCTACGTAGCACGTGAGATAGCTGGGTAGTTAGGAAAATAACTGCAGATGCTGGTACAAATCGAAGGTTTCACAAAATGCTGGAGTAACTCAGCAGGTCAGGCAGCATCTCGGAGAGGGAATGGGTGACGTTTCGGGTCGAGACTGAAGAAGGGTCCCGAACAGAAACGTCACCTATTCCCTCTCTCATAGATGCTGCCTGGCCAGGATTTTGTGATACCCAGCTAGATAGTTAGATCGCTAACTAAATAGCTATACGTATAGATGACTAGCTAAGATGGCTAGATGGCTGGATGGTTAGATCGCTTGAAAGGAAGATGGCTATTTGGCGAGACGGTTAGAAGGCTAGTTGGGGAGAGGTAAAGGGACAGGTGTTGATCGAGGGGGAGGTAAAGGGACAGGTGTTGGTCGAGTGGGGAGTTAACGGGACAGGTGTTGTTTGAGGGGCGAGTCCCTTTACCTCCCAAATCAACTCCATCGAAGGAACCAAACAGTCTTTCCAGGTGAGGCAGAGGTTCACCTGCACCTCCTCCAACGTCAGCTGTATCCGCTGTTCCAAGTGTCAACGTCTCTCAATCGGCGACACCAAGCGCAGGCTCGGCGATCGTTTCGCTGAACACCTCCGCTCAGTCCGTCTCACCCAACCTGATTTCCCGATGGCTCAGCATTTCAACTCCCGCTCCCATTCCCAATCTGACTTTTTTTGTCCTGGGCCTCCTCCATGGTCAGAGTGAGGCCCAGCGAAAATTGGAGGAACAGCACCTCATATTTCGCTTCGGTAGTTTACACCTCAGCGGTATCAACATTGACTTGTCTAACTGCAGATAGTCCCTGCTTTCCCTCTCAATCCCCTCCCCTTCCCAGTTTTCCTACCAGTCTTCCTGTCTCCGTCTATATCCTATCTTTGTCCGGCCCCATCCGCTGACATCAGTCTGAAGAAGGGTCTCGACCCGAAACGTCACCCATTCCTTCTCTCCTGAGATGCTGACTGACCCGCTGAGTTACTCCAGCATTTTGTCTACCGTAGCTAGATAGCTAGTCAGGTAGATATATAACTATATTGATAGCTGCAGCTAGATATGTAGATAGCCACGTAAATAGATAGCTAGACAGCTTGATAGCTAGAGAGCTAGCGTGGCTTATAGCAATTAGCTGGATAAAGAGATGGCTAGACTACGTCGGGAATCGCATTTCTGCGCAGATTTTCTCATGGCATTTGTAAAAGTTTTGACGTCGTCGTTCGGGTCAATTGTCGAACCCTTGAATAGCGACCAGTGTTAGAGCTCTAGGGGTGAGCGGAATCAAGGGATTTGTGGAGAAGGCATGCACAGGTTACTGAGTGTGCATGATCAGCCATGATCACACTGAATGGCGGTGCTGGCTCGAAGGGCCAAAGGGCATCCTCCCGCACCCATTTTCTATGTTTTCTATGTCTATAGACACCGTCCAATCGCGGAGTCAGTAATGAGTTCATAAGTTATACGTCATTTGAGTAAGTCACTCGGCTCACCGAGTCTGCTCCGCCATTCGATCATGGCTGCCCTATCTTTGCCACTCAAACCCAATCCCAACTTTGACACTCTTACTAATCGCGGACCTGTCAATCCCCAATTTAAAAACCTGTTAATTCCCCAATGACGGCCTCCAGAGGCGTCTGTGGCTGCATTCCCCAGATTCACCACCCTCTGACTAGCCTCAGAACAAAAGGACATACATTTAAAATTAGATGATGAGGAATTTATTTCGTAAGAAGGCGGTAAATCTTTGGAATTCTGCCACAGACAGTTGTAGAAACCGTCATTGGGTATTTTTAAATCGGAGCTGGACATGGTCGTGATTCGTAAGAGTATCGACAATAACGGGGAGACGGCAGGAGAATGGAGTTGAGTAGGAACGATAGGTGAGCCATGATACAATGCCGGAGTGGACTCGATGGGTCTTGGTCCACTAACTTTGCTGCTATGACTTTTGTACCCAGTGTTCTTCTTTATCAGTGCACTGCAGCATCCTCACACAGCGCACCCCAGTGGATGTACAGTAGCAATAGACTGCCACGTCGCCCTCCCCTGGATGAACTTCAGCAGCACACGGCAACATCCAAACACAGCGCACCCCAATGGATGTACAGTAACCATATACTGTCACATCGCTCTCCTGTGGAAGAACATCAGCAGCACACGGCAACATCCACACACAGCGCACCCCAGTGGATGTACAGTAGCAATAGACTGTCACGTCGCCCTCCCATTTATGAACATCAGCAGCACACTGCAATATCCACACACAGCGTACCTCACTGGATGTTCAGTAGCAATATACTGTCACAGCGCCCTCCCCTGGATGAACATCAGCAGCACACGGCAACATCCACACACAGCGCACCTCAGTGCATGTACAGTGGGAATATACTGTCACAGCGCCCTCCCGTGGATGAACATCAGCAGTACAATGCAACATCGAGGCACAACAGCCCTCACTGTCTGTACAATATAAGTGCATCGCAGCATCAGCATTGCTTATGATGGACCTTGAGTTCCCAATGCGAAACACGCAAATCGTGGTAGTACGTTTAGAGTAATAAATAAGCCACGTAGAATGCTTGCTATATTTGACCGAGTCATTGAATATGAGTCAGATGTCAATATTCAACTTTAGAGAACTTTACTTCGGCCGCTTTTGCAGCATTGTGTACAGTTATGTTCGCTCTCGTACACGAAGGATATGGGCGCTTCGGAAATCGTGTTCAAGACGTTTACAAGAACATCGCCTGGGGCGTATGAACAACCAGACGTTGGACTGGTTCATCGGAGTTCGGGCAGTAACCTGATAGATCGATAGCAAATTATGAGAGGCAAAGATATGGTGAACAGTCAGAACATTCCTCTCAAGATGGAAATATCAATTATTGAAGGCCACCCCTTTATGGTGAAAGGGGTGAAGTTTAAACGAGGTGTGCGGGGAAAGCAAGGGGCAGTGTGTGCATCGAACACAATACCGCAGATGGGCATTGGGTGATAAGGAATAGGAGTAGAATTAGACCATTCGGCCAATCGTCTTATCCGCCAATCTTTTTCCCTCCAAACCCTATTCTCCTACCATCTCCCCATAACTTCTGATACCTGTATTAATCAAGAATCTTTCTGTCTACGTCTTTAAATATCCACTGACGTGACCTACACAGCCTGTTGTGGCAAATAATTCCACAAATTCATCACCTTCTGACTAAATAAATTTCTGATCAACTTCAAAAGAGAACGTAGATTAATTCTGAGGAAATTATCTCTTGTCCGTGACGCTCCCACAGGTCGAAACATACTTTCCACATCCACTGGATCTAAACCATTCACATATCTGTATGTTTCAATGAGGTCCACCCTCATACTTCTATACTCCGAGTGTAAGCCGGGAGCCGACAAACGCTCGCCATAGGTTAACGTATTGCTGGGATCATTCTTGTAAACCTCCTCTGGAACCTCTCCAGAGCCAGCACACCTTTCCTCTGATATGGTGCCCAGAATTGCTCACAATATTCCAAATGCGGCCTTCCCAGCGCCTTGTATAGCCTCAACATTACATCTGTGTTTCTGTATGCAAGTCCTCTTGAAATAAATGCAAGCAATGAGTTTGCTTCCATTAGGCAATAGACAATAGACAATAGGTGCAAGAGTAGGCCATTCGGACCTTCGAGCCAGCACCACCATTCCATGTGATCATGGCTGATCATTGTCACCGATTCAACTTGCTGATAAAAAAATTGGGAATCCTTAACCAGCACTCCCAAGTCCCTGTGCACTTCCGATTTATGGATTATTTCCCCACTTAGACAATAGTCTACGCCATTATTCCTACTACCAAAATGCAGTACTCCGCACTTTGCTACACTATATTCCATCTGCCACTTCTCTACCCATTCCCCCAACATGTCCAAGTCCTTCTGCGGAGTCCATGCTTTCTCTAAACTACATGCCCTTCCACCTCTTTTCGTAACATCCGCAAACCTGGCCACAAAGCCTTCAATCCCCTCGTCCAAATCATAATATAAAACGTGGAGGAGCGGACAAACACCGATCCTTGAAGATCTCCACTAGTTACTGTTAGCCAACGAGAAAAAAAAATCCCCCTTTATTGCCACTCTTTGTCTTCTGCCATCCAGCCAACCAGTTATCCATGCTGGTGTCTGCCCTTTGACACCGTGGGCTCTCATCTTCCTAAGCAGCCATCTTGTGACACCTGGTCAAAGGCTTTCTGAAAATCAAAGTAAACAACATCTACTGTCTCCCCTTTGTCTGTCTTGCTATTTACTTCTTCAAATAATTCCAGCAAATTTATCAAACACGACCTTCCCTTCACAAAGCCATGCCGACCTCTCTGACATCTGACATTATGCCTATTTCATCGTGCACTTATAACTACTCTGTCACATCATCCTGTATAACGGTTCTTAAAATCTCACCACCCACTCCACTGGTGTTGGACGCAGTTACAATAGTGATATTTAAGACAAGTTCAGATTTTCAGGTAATGAAGGGATATGCATTGTGAGAAGGCAGGTAAGGTTGGTCGTCTCATGTTCGGCACAGCTATTATTAGCCGAAAGTCCTGCCGTGCCTTGTACTTCAAGTAGGAAAGAAATGCAGATGCTGGTTTAAATGGAAGGTAGACACAAAATGCTGGTGTAACTCAACGAGACAGGCAGCATCTCTGAAGAGAAAGCATGGGTGACGTTTCGGATCGAGACCCTTCTTTAGACTGATGTCAGAGAGGTCGGCGGGAAAGAGATAGAATGTTGTTGGAGACAGTGAGACTGGTGGGAGAACTGGGAAGGAGGAGGGATGGAGAGAGAGGGAAAGCAAGGGCTAATTGAAGTTAGAGAAATCAATGTTCATATCGCTGGTATGTTAGCTGCCCAAGCGAAGTATGAGGTTGTGTTCCTCCAATTTGCGCTGGGCATCACTCTGACAATGGAGGATACCCAGGACAGAAAGTTCAGATTGGGAATGGGGGAGCGGTGGTGAGTTAAAGTGCTGAGCAACCGGGAGATCACGTAGGACTGTGTGGGACTGTTCAGCGAAACATTCGCTGAGCTTGCGCTTTGTCTCGCCGATATCACTCCAGCAGTACTATCCCACAGTATACCGTTATACCAGTACCACCCCACAGTGCGTCACTCCATCAGTACTATCCAACAGTATACCGTTACACCAGTACTATCCTACAGTGCGTCACTCCATCAGTACTATCCCACAGTATACCGTTATACCAGTACTACCCCACAGTGCGTCACTCCATCAGTACTATCCAACAGTATACCATTACACCAGTACTACCCTACAGTGCGTCACTCCATCAGTGCTACCGCACAGTGTCACTCCATCAATTCCATCCCACATTATGTCACAACAATAGTACTACCGCACAGTGTGTCACCCCATCAGAACTACCCCAGAATGTGCCATTATTTCAACACTACCCTACGTTAGGTTACTCCATCAATACTACTTTACAGTCTCTCACTCCATCAGTACTACATGTTACTCCATTAGTCGTACACAAGATCGTGCCACTCTCATCAGTACAACCCCACAGTATGTCATTCCATCATTTATTCCCGGCGGTGTTTCACTCTGTCAGTACCACCTTAAGTATGTAATTTCATCAGTTCTACCCACAGTTTTTCACCCCTTCAATAATACCATCGAATGTGTCACTATATCAGTACTACCCCAAAATATACCAGTCCTTCACTCCATCAGCCCAATCTCACTCCATCAGTAATTCCCCACAGTATAAGTATTTCCCCACAATGCCTCACGCCACTAGCACTACCCGATTTTTATCATTCATTCAGGACTATCCCAGTGGGTCACTCCATAAGTGCTGCCACAAATTGTGTCATTCCATCGGTATTACCAAACAGTGTGTCATTGCATTAGTACTACATCACAGTTTGTCATCACAATAGTACTACCGCTCAGTGTGTCACTCCGTCGGTGAAACCGCAGTGTCTCACTGCATCAATACAACTCAATATTGTTACACTACATCGGCACTGCCCAACATCATGTCACTCCAGTGCAACCCTAGAACGTGTCACTCCATCAATGCTCCCCGCAGTATGTTCTTCCATCAGTACTCCCCAAAGTGTTTCACAACATCAGGACTACCTCAAATCTGCCATTCCATCCGCATTACCCCACAGTGTGCTAACCCATCGCAGCGACTCCATAGCGTGTAATTCCATCATTATTTCACCACAGTTTTTCATCGCAACAGTACTACTGCAGAGCGTGTCAGTCCATCAGTATTACTGCGTCACTCCAACAGAATGTGCTATTACATCCGTGCTACCCCACAGTGTGTCATTCCATCAATACACCTCCAC
>NW_027601280.1:213258-219258 GCF_053455715.1 Rhinoraja longicauda
TTATACCCATGGTAGGCGAATCTAGAACCAGACAACATACTCTCATAAGGTGAGAGGAGGAAGTTTTAATAGAAAGATAAACACAAAACACTGGAGTAACTCAGCGGGTCAGGCAGCATCTGTGGAGAACATGGATAGGTGACGTTTCACAGAGTGCTGGAGTAACTCAGCGGGTCAGGCAGCATCTGTGGAGAACATGGATAGGTGACGTTTTGATTCAAGACCCTTCTTCAGACTAAGACAAATAAGATTTAATAGGAACTTGAGGGCCAACTTTTTCATGCAGAGGATTGTGGGTGTATGGATTGAGCTGGCAGAGGAGGTAGTTGAGGCAGGTGCTGTAAACACCATTTAAAAGACATTTAGACAGGTACAAGGATAGGACAGGTTTAGAGAAACATGTGGCAAATGTGGGCAAATAGGACTAGGTTGGATGTGGGAGTTTGGTCGTCATGGACAGGTTTCTGTGAAGTCAGTTATAAAGTCAGAAACAGGCCCTTCGGCCCAACCTGCCCTTGCCAACCAAGATGTCCAATCTATACTAGTCCCTCCTGCCCGCATTTGACCCGCATCCCATTAAACCTTTCCTTGCCACGTATTTGTCCAAATGCCTCTTAAATTTTGTTATGGCCCCTCAACTACCTCTAGCAGAAAGTATAACTCTAATGTACAATAATCAATAATGCAATGAATTAATAATCAGTCATACCAGGTAGCAAGACCATAATAGTCCAAACCTGTCGTCCGTAGAGAAACTAACGCACGTGTGTAGAAGACCACAGTTACTGAGGCAGTGCTGGTGTATACAGTGGGGCAGTGCTGGTGTATACAGTGGGGCAGTGCTGGTGTATACAGTGGGGCAGTGCTGGTGTATACAGTGGGGCAGTGCTGGTGTATACAGTGGGGGGGCAGTGCTGGTGTATACAGTGGGGCAGTGCTGGTGTATACAGTGGGGCAGTGCTGGTGTATACAGTGGTGGGGCAGTGCTGGTGTATACAGTGGGGCAGTGCTGGTGTATACAGTGGTGGGGCAGTGCTGGTGTATACAGTGGGGCAGTGCTGGTGTATACAGTGGGGCAGTGCTGGTGTATACAGTGGGGCAGTGCTGGTGTATACAGTGGGGCAGTGCTGGTGTATACAGTGGGGCAGTGCTGGTGTACACAGTGGGGCAGTGCTGGTGTACACAGTGGGGCAGTGCTGGTGTACACAGTGGGGCAGTGCTGGTGTATACAGTGGGGCAGTGCTGGTATATACAGTGGGGCAGTGCTGGTGTATACAGTGGGGCAGTGTGATGGGTGGATGCAGACACTACACGCCACACAGTAGACTGTCGAGAGAAGCAGCAGTTGGTAACTGGATGATGTGTGATGAACATTACTCTGGGCAGACAGTGAGGTTTGTTCAAAGAATGAACACGACTTAAGGGAAGTGAATGCTTCAGTCAAACTGGAAAGATTGAGAAGCCTGAATGGACCAAGTGCGGGAGGAGGGAGAGAGAGAACAAGGGGATACAGAACGAAACGAGCCCACATCAGATTCTCCAGCTAGCATTGCCTGGAGGCAGATCCAGAGGTTGCATCAAGAGACATTTCATGCAACTGTTCTGTATTTTTATATAGCGTGCACATTGGGTGTTGTCATGGACGATGTGGGGCGTCATGATTTTGTTGTTCACAGCAGAGGCAGAAGCAAAAGCCTTGTGTTAAGGGCAAGTGTTTGTTTCAGTCAGAGACGAAACATAGCCTCAGAGAAGGGCAACTGTTGCAACGTTTCTTCAATGTTTCAGGGAATGTTTAACCTGCCGTATTGCAGGTAAGAATGAGCAAGGTGTTGTAGAAACAAGGAACGGCAGATGTTGGTTTACAACAGAAGAAAGTATAGAAGTTGGGAGGTCAAGTTGCAGTTGTTTAAGATGTTAGTGAGACCGCATTAAGAGTATTGTGTTCAGCTCTGGGCACCATGTTATAGGAAAGATGTTGTCAAGTTGGAAAAGGTACAGAGACGATTTATGAGGATGTTGCCAGGACTAGAGGGTGTGAGCTATGAAACGTCACCTATCCATGTTCTCCAGAGATGCTGCCTGACCCGCTGAGTTACTCCAGCACTCTGTGAAACGTCACCTATCCATGTTCTCCCCAGAGATGCTGCCTGACCCGCTGAGTTACTCCAGCACTCTGTGTTCATTCTGATATTATCGTCCTGGCATGAATGAGACTTTAAGTGCAATAGGATCCAGCCTGATGTCAAAACAACATAGGAGGTTTACTGTAACTGGCCAGTGGCCAAGGACTCACTTAGATGGAGTAGCCAGCTATTGTTGCTTCAACTAATTTGATTCACCCAGTTTGTCCGATGAAGAATTATACTTGGAATGTTTTGCTTTGAATGTTTCCAAGGCGCTGTGTTGCCCTGAGCAGGTGGCTCACTGCTTAGAAGGAGGATGTAGCTGATTAATACCTGGCAAAGGTGTGTGGTCATTGAGAGTGGGGTGAACTTTGACCTGCTGGGTAAGAGACCGATAGGTGACGTGGTTATGTCACTGCAGATTTTCAAGGGGAATTGTAAAAGGACATCAGGTGGAAAACTGTGCCCAAAACAAAATTGTACGAAGCAGAGTGTTTCACAAAAGAAGGGACTAGCAGAAGGGTGGTGTTCAGCAGGTTTGGTACCTGGAAGCAGGAGGCGGACATAAGGAATTAAGAGGCACAGGAACACAAGGAGTCCATGACTGGAGCAGATGGCTGTAATGGAGACATCTTGCTCCAGTTAATTATAGAGACAGGAGCAATGGGGATTCATCTGACTAAGGTCAGACCAAAGACAGTTACAAACTAGGAGCAATGAAAGGACAGCGGAAGATTGACTAGAATGATGAATGAGAGAGAGGCCAAGTTGCTGGTGGAAGAGTACAAGTGTGTCGGAGCGGTCATAGGGGCAGGGCCTGCTCCTCATCAATCAAAACAATCAATGAGAAACAAATGGCTTCAAATGGATATATACCGTCGGCAGCTTCACTGGGCAGGTAAATCACGACAGGTACTGTACAGTGTGTGGACAGGTGCAGCACAGTGTGTGGACAGGTACAGCACACAGGTACGGACAGGTGCAGCACAGTGTGTGGACAGGTGCAGTGTGTGGACAGGTGCAGTGTGTGGACAGGTGCAGTGTGTGGACAGGTGCAGTACAGTCTGTGGACAGGTACTGTACAGTGTGTGGACAGGTACTGTACAGTGTGTGGACAGGTACTGTACAGTGTGTGGACAGGTACTGTACAGTGTGTGGACAGGTACTGTGCAGTGTGTGGACAGGTGCAGTGTGTGGACAGGTGCAGTGTGTGGACAGGTGCAGTGTGTGGACAGGTGCAGTGTGTGGACAGGTGCAGTGTGTGGACAGGTGCAGTGTGTGGACAGGTGCAGTGTGTGGACAGGTGCAGTGTGTGGACAGGTGCAGTGTGTGGACAGGTGCAGTGTGTGGACAGGTGCAGTGTGTGGACAGGTACTGTGTTAGATTGTCATCATTAGACAAACCACATGGGCTTGGATAACATGCTTTAAATGTAACTCCAAACCGTTATGACTGAAGGAATCATCACTAGAGTTATATTCTGATTATCTAACGGTGCAGAACTCTGCAAACAAACGGAATTCCTGTTTGAACACAGAGGTTTCAAGTGTATAAGTATCAATATCAGTGGATATATTTAAGGCAAGGATAGATAGATTCTTGATCAGTACGGGTGTCAGGGGTTATGGGGAGAAGGCAGGAGAATGGGGTTAGGAGGGAGAGATAGATCAGCCATGATTGAATGGCGGAGTAGACTTGATGGGCCGAATGGCCTAATTCTGCTCCTATCACGTATGGAGTTATGAACTTATGAAGTGTGTGGATATCAGTTTCCAGCTATGCCCAGCAAGAACTACCTGCAGCTTAATGAGGTTCCACTGATGTGTGTTCCCGTGATGCAAGTGGTCAGCAATGGTTCCAGCGGTGAATCACTACGTCAGTTTTAAAGCCCAGACCTCGATTAACTGCAGAGAGAGTCACAGAGTGATACAGTGTGGAAACAGGCCCTTCATAGAGTCACAGAGTGATACAGTGTGGAAACAGGCCCTTCATAGAGTCACAGAGTGATACAGTGTGGAAACTGGCCCTTCGGCCCAACTTGCCCACACTGCCCAACATGCCCCATCTACACTAGGCCCACCTGCCTGTGTTTGCCCCATATCCCTCCAAATCTGTCCTATCCATGTAACTGTCCAATTGTTTCTTAAAACGTTGCGATAGTCTCTGCCTCAACTACCTCCTCTGGCAGCTCGTTCCATACACCCACCACCCTCTGTGTGGAAAAAGTTACCCCTCTGATGTTGGAACTCTCGAGCAAAGTAACTCTGCTGGAGGAACTCAGTGCATCAGGCAGCATCTGCGGAGGGAATGGGCAGACAACATCGGAGGAATGGTCCCGACCTGGAACGTCGCCTGTCCATCCCCCCCACAGATGCTGCCTGACTGAGTTACTCTGACACTTACAGGGTCTGCTTGTCAGACGGCCACCTTCCTCCTCAACTCTGTACTACCCACTACAGTGTCCCTGGCCTACAGTGTCCCTGGCCTACGGTGTCCCTGGCCTACGGTGTCCCTGGCCTACGGTGTCCCTGGCCTACGGTGTCCCTGGCCTACGGTGTCCCTGGCCTACGGTGTCCCTGGCTAAATATGGCTAAAGGGATCAGGGGGTATGGAGAGAAGGCAGGTACAGGTTACTGAGCTGGATGATCAGCCATGATCATATTAAATGGCGGTGCAGGCTCGAAGGGCCGAATGGCCTACTCCTGCACCTATTTTCTATGTTTCTAAGTTTCTATGGCCTACAGTGTCCCCGGCCCACAGCGTCCCCGGCCCACAGCGTCCCCGGCCCACAGCGTCCCCGGCCCACAGCGTCCCCGGCCCACAGCGTCCCCGGCCCACAGCGTCCCCGGCCCACAGCGTCCCCGGCCCACAGCGTCCCCATGGCCCACAGCGTCCCCATGGCCCACAGCGTCCCCATGGCCCACAGCGTCCCCATGGCCCACAGCGTCCCCATGGCCCACAGCGTCCCCATGGCCCACAGCGTCCCCATGGCCCACAGCGTCCCCATGGCCCACAGCGTCCCCATGGCCCACAGCGTCCCCATGGCCCACAGCGTCCCCATGGCCCACAGTGTCCCCGGCCCACAGCGTCCCCATGGCCCACAGTGTCCCCGGCCCACAGTGTCCCCGGCCGTATTCTGGCCACAACTGCTGGTCAACAAGGTAACTCCTTAACACTCTGTGAAACGCTGTGCACCAGTTTAATGAGCAGCTTTTATGCTGCTAACGTTTTGAAGGAAACAAGAAGTTAATTTGAGGAAGGAAATGTATGTAGTGTAAAATGTTCCAGGCCATGGCTTCACGCCTGACAGACACTGGCTCAGCGTGCCACCAAACACACCCACTGTAATTGCCTCCCTCAGGCTTTTATTCAGACAGGATATAATCGCTGGCATACGTCAACGATGGGAACTTCATACGGACATTAGCAGTCTCGGAAGGCTGAGGAAGTTTGGAATGCCTCCAGAACTCTTCCCAACTTCTACAGATGCACCACAGCAAGGGTACTGTCGGGATGGATGCACCACAGCTTAGTTTGACAATAGACAATAGGTGCAGGAGGAGGCCATTCGGCCCTTCGAGCCAGCACCGCCATTCAATGTGATCATTCTCAATCAGTACCCCGTTCCTGCCTTCTCCCCATATCCCCTGACTCCGCTATCCTTAAGAGCTCTATCTAACTCTCTCTTGAATGCATTCAGAGAATTGGCCTCCACTGCCTTCTGAGGCAGAGAATTCCACAGATTCACAACTCTCTGACTGAAAAAGTTTTTCCTCATCTCAGTTCTAAATGGCCTACCCCTTATTCTTAAACTGTGGCCCCTTGTTCTGGACTCCCCCAACATTGGGAACATGTTTCCTGCCTCTATCGTGTCCAA
>NW_027601280.1:219758-236850 GCF_053455715.1 Rhinoraja longicauda
GGTTCATCATAAGCAATGCTGATGCTGCGTTGCACTTATATTGTACAGACAGTGAGGGCTGTTGTGCCTCGATGTTGCAGTGTACTGCTGATGTTCATCCACGGGAGGGCGCTGTGACAGTATATTCCCACTGTACATGCACTGAGGTGCGCTGTGTGTGGATGTTGCCGTGTGCTGCTGATGTTCATCCAGGGGAGGGCGCCATGACAGTATATTGCTATTGTACATGCACTGAGGTGCGTTGTGTGTGGATGTTGCAGTGTGCTGCTGATGTTCATCCAGGGGAGGGCGCCATGACAGTATATTGCCATTGTACATCCACTGGGGTGCGCTGTGTGTGGATGTTGCCGTGTGCTGCTGATGTTCATCCAGGGGAGGGCGCCATGACAGTATATTGCCATTGTACATCCACTGGGGTGCGCTGTGTGTGGATGTTGCCGTGTGCTGCAGATGTTCATCCAGGGGAGGGCGCCATGACAGTATATTGCCATTGTACATCCACTGGGGTGCGCTGTGTGTGGATGTTGCAGTGTGCTGCTGATGTTCATCCACGGGAGAGCGATGTGACGGTCTATTGCTACTGTACATCCACTGGGGTGCGCTGTGTGAGGATGCTGCAGTGGACTGTTAAAAAAGAACACTGGGTACAAAAGTCATAGCAGCAGAGTTATTGCACCAAGGCCCATCGAGTCCACTCCTGCATTCTATCATGGCTCACCTATCGTTCCCACTCAAAAAGATCTCCCTCTCTCACGAGGGCCACAGAGGATGAGAGAGAGAGAGAGCGCACCCCCCAAATAGCTGCCTAGATAGAGAGCTACCTATTTACTATCAATATATCCAGCTATCTCGCTGATAGCTGATATACAGATATCCAGCTTTCTCGCTGTCTAGCATTGCATGTAGATAGCTATCTAGGTAGTTCGCTATCTTGCTGTCGAGATAGCTCACACGCTGTCTGGCAGTCTATCCTGCTGGCTAGCAATCCAGTTCTCGAGATAGCTTGATTGATAGGTAAAGAGCTAACTATTTTGGTAGCAACATAGCTAGGTCACTAACTTGCCTGAGAGCTAGAGAGATAGATAACTAGATAACTAGATTGTTAGCCAACAGCTTTGGCGGCCAGATAGCGGGTTTAGCTTGATGAAGCTTTGCTAGATGGCTAGTGAGCTAGGCATCTAGCCATCTATACCAGTAGATAGTTCACGAGCCAGATCGCAAGAGAGATTTATAGCGATTAATGAGCTATCTAGCTAGATCGAAACGGGTCTCTCTCGTTTTCCCTTTCACCCCCCCCCCCGAGAGCGAGAGAGCGAGAGACCGCACTCCACAAAGAGCTGCCTACGCAACTAGCTAACTATTTTTGCTATGCAGAGATCCGGCTATCACACCATCAATCTGTCTAGCGTTCAAGCTATCTAGCAATGCAGGTATTTGGCTATCTAGAAAGCTAACACGCTATCTGGCTGTCTTTCCCGCTGGTAATCATTCTATATAACTTGATATCCAGCTTCCTAGCTGTCATGCTAACTAGCTAAACAGCTATCCACCTATGTAGGGAGCCTGCTACCTATCAATTTGACTATTCATCCAGCTGTTAGCTCTATAGCTAACAGACTAACTAGCTATCTATCTATCTGTCTATCTATCTCCCTATCTAGCTATCCACCTAGCTATATAGCTATTTAGTCTTGTAGGAATTTACCAAGCGAGCTACCTTATTATCTAGCTTACTATATATTTAGCTATCTACCTAGTTATCTATCCTGTTGGCTAGCAATCCACCTATCTAGCTATCCAGCTATCTAGCTAGCAGTCTAACGAGCTATCTGGTGATTTAATTATAGAGCTATCTATCCATTTATCTCTGTAGCAATGAATCTAGCTATTTGTTTCTTAAACTGGCTATCTAGCTATCTACCTACCACCTATTGCTACCTAGCTATCAAGCCATTTAGCCATGTAGTCATCTATCTATCTAGCTAGCTGCTAAGCTATCTAGCTATCTAGCCAGCTGGCCATCAAGCTTTTCAGCCATCTACTCATCAAGCCACCTCGCCATCTGCCCATCCAGCCATCTGGCTTTATTCAGCTCGCCATCTACCCAGCGAGCCAGCTTCCAAGCTGAACAATTTCCCAAGTAGCCAGCTAGCGTTCCAACCATCTAGCCAGAAAGCCATTTAGCCATCTCGGCATCCAGCCATATATATATATAGCCGGCGTGAGCGATCTATCTGTCAATTTAGGTTGCAAGGTAGCTATCTACAAACCTAGATATGACTAGATCTCCCTCTGTGGGCCTCGCGAGATAGAGAGAGCGCACCCCACAGAGAGCTGCCTATATCTCTAGCTAGCGATCTTGCAATCTAGTTATTCAGCTATCTACACATCCAGCTATCTAGCTTTCAAGTTATGCAATGCGGGTAGCTAGCTACCCAGGTAGCAAACTATGTTTCTATCTAGACAGCTAATATGCTCTCTGGCTGTCCATCCTATTGGCTAGAAATGTAGCTCACTGGTTATCCAGCCATCTAGTTATCAGTGCAGCCAGCTACTACTGAATTCCAGTGAGGACAAGCCCAATCTTTACAAACTTTCCCCATATGTCAGTTTCGCCATTCCGGGGATTATCCTCCGGACCTACCACAATAGCAAGGATGTCCTTCCACAATTTAGGAGACCAAAACTGCACACAATACTCCACCTGTGATCTCACCAGGTCCCGGTACCACTGCAGAATGGCCTCTTTACTCCTATACTCAAATCCTCTCGTTATGAAGGCCAACATACCATTAGCATTAGTGAAGGGTCTGAAGAAGGGTGTCGACCCGAAACGTCACCCATTCCTTCTCTCCCGAGATGCTGCCCGACCTGCTGATTTACTCCAGCACTTTGTGTATAAATACTTTCGATTTGTACCAGCATCTGGAGTTATTTTCTTATATTAGCATTAGTGCGTTTTTCTGCACTCATATTCCAGCTTTCCACAATTAACTAGAGCAGACCTCAACATTCAGACAATATATTCACACTCAGTGTCGTCAGTCTGTTCACCACCCTCCCTCTGTCTATTTCTCTCTGTGGAATCTTTCTCCTCACTTCCCATTTGTTCCGTCACGACCTTCATCCTGTCCTCCCGAACAGATAGACGGAACATCTAATTCCGACCCTCAGCCATACGCTATGCTACACAGCTCATCCCATGTTCTCCCTGACAATCTCAGTGAAACCTTTACCTATTTTATAATAATTCAGCTCCTTGTGCTGTACCTCACTGGGAGTAGGGCCGAAACGTCGAATTCGACCTGTTGCTTTCACAGACCTGCTTGACCAGCTGAGTTCCTCCAAGATTCAAGATTCCAGGTTTAGTATCTTTATTCCCTTTTGATACGAAACTTTTTTTCTGGGTCGGTGGAAGATATTTGTTTTATCCTCTTCCATCACCTGCTGATCATTGTCCTTTGCCACAGTCTAAACTTACAGCGCGTAAACAGGCCCTTCGGCCCATCGAGTCCGCTCCAACCAGTGATCCTCGCATATTAACTCAATCCTACATGCACTTGGCTCATACCAATCCAATTAACCTACAAACCTGTAGGTCTTTGGAGTGAGGAAGTGATCTCGGAGAAAACTCACGGGGAACGTACGAACTGCGAACAGACAGCACCGTAGTCGGAATCGAACCCGGGTCTTCAGCTGCAATCGTTGTAAGGCAGCAACTCTACCTGTGCGCCCATAGTTAGTATGTTTGCAACTGACACCGAACCAATTTTTGCAGATGGCGGCGAATACGTTGAAAGGCGCACGATTTCAAAACCGGGCCAGATGGTACGTTCGGACCGACCGATCACCGATAATTAATCTTCGCGAAAGATGCCATCATGCTTGATTGATGAAAATGTTGCCAGCACTCGAGGGCCTGGGCTACAGGGCTTGGTTGGACATGTTTGGACTTTATTCCTAGGAGCACAGGGGCCTGAGAGGTGACCTCTGCAGGCGAAAAGGGTATGAGGGGAATAAATGGAGTGAAGGCACAGTCTATTTAACAGGGTAGGAAAATCAAGCACGATACGGCATGGGTTTAAGGTGAGAGGTGTTAATGTTTAATATAAACGTGAGGGGCAACTATTTCATTCAGAGCGTTGAGGAAATGTGAAACGACCTGCCCAGAAATATGCCGAGGCACACACAATGTGAAGGACATTTGGACGAGTACACGGTTTGGAAAGGTTTTCGGGGATGTAGGCAACCCGAATTAGATCAGATGGTCCATTTTAATCGACACGTGGATGTTGGGCGGCACGGCCTGTTTCCGCGCTATATGTCTCCATGCTTTATGATCTCTGCCATCGGGATCTATTAGACAGAACCATCGGGTGGTGGGTAAATACGCATTGATGAAACAGTGTTTTCCTGTTCAAAGCGGGTTATCCAACGATACATTGTTCGGCTCGTAAACCGTGGTGGTCATCAGAGCCAATGCAGTCGCCAGGCATCCGCTTGCTTGAATTGAGCCCCCAGTCTGATTTGGAATCCTCTTATCCCTGTTTGACTTGCGGAGATCACACTTGTCCTTCGTGTTCCGTTCAGGGTCATCTTGCTTCAAAGCCTCAGATCAGGACATTAACCAAGTGTGAATCTCCCTTTTCATCCAAGGCTTCTGATTAGGACGAGACCTAAATGTTTCTATTGTAAAACAGTCGTCACGTGCATTTCTTGATGAAACCGAACACTTCCCTCGACAGACCGCCGACCGCTGGTCTCACGGCGTCCGGACGCGCGATATCATTCCGTGAGAAATCCTCGCATATTTTCCGATTTTATGTTTCCTGAGTTTTTGCATCAGATTGTCATTATCCCGGCTCCCGCTCCGGGGGAAACACTGTGATATTTGTGCGTCTCCTTTCATCAATCGGCAACGGTGCCTCACCTGTTGAATCCCTAGCAGGTGACCGGGGTTCGATTGAGATCACCGCATCATTCCAAATGCACGGGAAATCTGCCTTCAGAGAGCACAGATACTTAACTCCGATAGCAATTCATGCATAGACTCATAGTCATAGAATGATACAGAGTGGAAACAGGCCATTCGGCCCAACTTGCCCACACCGGCCAACATGTTCCAGCCACACGGCTCCCACCTGGGCGCGTTTGGCCCATATGCCTCCAAACCTGTCCGATCCATGTACTTGTCTAACTGCTTCTTACATGTTTGGACAGTCCCTGCCTCAACGACCTCCTCTGGCAGCTTGTTCCATACATCCACCATCCTTTGCGTGAAAAAGTTACCCATCAGGTTCCTACTAATCTTTTGCACATTCACCTTGAACCCATAAATGATGCAGGAAGGTCTTCTGGAGTAAAATGGATCCCATAGGCAATTATTATTCACTGTGAGGTCGTCTTTGCATCGGGGATGGAATTTCCATTCCTGACCCGTTGCCCTGTAAACGGAAGTGCATCTTCCTGATCCCTTTATTGCAGATTCCCACCCCAGACGAGGACAGATCCCAACATGAACAGATAACATTTAACACCAAGTGACGCCACTCTGTTCACCACCCGCTCTCTGTCTATTCCATTCAGTGGAACCTCTCTCTTCATTCCCCATCTGTTCCGTCATGAGCTTCATCCAGTCCTCCCGTACAGGCAGACGGAACATCTTCACTCTGATCCCCAGCCACGCACTACGCTACACAGGAACATTCACATGTTGCCATTGATCAGCCCCATCATTTACTTTCCAACTTTCTAATCATTGATGCATTCTGCTCCGTCTCATGGCCCCGAATCTTCAACTTACGTCAGCTGTATCTACGGATGCTGCATGACCCGCTGAGTTATGTCTCTTTATTCAAGATCACAGCATCTATATTCTCCTTTGAAATTAAAGATTTATATTGTTTGATGACGGAGATTTGTTTCGTCGTCCATTAACTGCTGATTATTGAGATTTGCCACAGTCTTTGTTTACAGCCCGGACTTCGATTGAGTTGATTTCCTGATAATTCGCCTTCATATTACGACTCAATGTTCCCCAAAGCTCATCAAATCGGACCGATTACTGTGCCTTCGCTGTGTGAAAATGCAAATAGCTTAATAAGAGTTCCACTTCATCGACTGACGGCAGACCTAATGGAGACCCCGGTCTCCTCAGACCACTGCTGTGTTGCTCTTTTCGTTGGTGCTTCGTTCTTAAATCTTTCTGAATGCCAGCAAGAGCACCACCAATAGATGATCGGATGACAAACGAGAGCGACAAATGGAACGGCAGGCATACTTACTGGTCGTGTAGGCCAGAGTGCTTAAGCCCTGCCGAGGGGGATGGGCTGGGGGAGAGAGAGAGTTGTTGATTTTAGTTACCTGTGCATTCCTGAGGCTAGATTGGTTGAGTTCATCGCAAATGATGAACGGTACCATAGGGTTTGGTTCTTAAAGAGAGTTCATGACCGAGTATAATTCATCCGCTGCCACCTTGGTGTTGGCTTTGTGTGGTATGTGGACCGCCGACACGATGGTTGCGGTGAATTGCCCCGGTCGATTAAATGGACTGCACATAGTGAACGGTTATTAAAGACATAGAAACATAGATAAATAGGTGCATTTGGCCCTTCGAGCCAGCATCACCATTCATTGTGATCATAATAATAATAATAATAATAATAATAATATATTTATTTTATATAGCGCCTTATCACATGCTCAAAGCGCTTTACAAATACAATTAACATAGAAACAAACAGACAAACTATCCTGACGGAAAAGCGGCGAATAATCAACGCCAGCGTCCTCTCACGTCAGGGTCCGGCAGTAGACATTAAAGAACACAAGACACACAGATACAATTTTTTACACAAAACAGCCATCACAGTGATTGCTCTAGGCATACCCTCACTGTGATGGAAGGCAAAGTCTTATCTCCTCCTCATTCTTCTCCCGTGGCGCCACGAGGTGATCGAGGCTCCCAACCCCTTGAAGCCCCCACCGGGCGATGGAAAGTCCCAGGGTCGAGCCGAGCAGGCCGATGAAAGTCCTGAGCCCCCACCGGGCGATGGAAATGCCGCGGCCGAGCCACGCAGGGCGATGAGAGTCCTGAGCCCCCACCGGGCGATGTAAAGTGCTGCGGCCGAGCCACGCAGGGTGATGAAGGGCCTGCGGGCGGGTTGATCGTACCTCGTGCTTCGGGGCGGTCGAAGCTGCTACGGCTGGAGCTCCCAAAAGCCGGTCGCCAGCCAGGGACCTGCGAGCTCCCGATGTTGCGGTCTGCAGGGCCCACGGCCGAAGCCTCCGAGATGGTAAGTCCAAGCCCTGCGACATGGCTGATCATCCACAATCTGTACCCCGTGCCTGCCTTCTCCCCATATCCCTTGATTCCGCTAGCCCCAAGAGCTCTTTCCAACTCACTTTTTTATTTTATTTTTATTTTTTAATTTTTTTAAAATTATTTGTATTTTATTTTTTACAGAACTTTTTGGAAAACAAACCCCCCACCCTTCCACCACCCCCCTTATACTAACCCCAAATAAGAAAAAGAAAGAAAAGAAAAAAGATTAAAGACTGCCTGGTTGTTGGGGGTCCTGCACATGCCCCATGGAATTCCAAACAGAATAAACTGTATATGTATATACATCTCTCCCAAAAGAACCATTGTAAATATGAACAATTCTTCTATATACATAAGCCCCTCTTTTGTAGATAAGGACGCCAGATATTTAAAAAAGTATCATATTTTTTCCTTCAATTATAAGTAATTTTTTCAAGTGGGATACATTTAGAAATTTCATTATTCCAAAGGTCCATACTTAAATAGGAATCAGATTTCCAAGTAACTGCGATAGTTTTTTTGGCTACTGCTAATGCAATTTTTATAAATTCTTTCTGATATTTATTAATTTTAAGTTGTGGTCTTATTTCTTCAACATCACCCAATAACAAAAATCTTGGGTTGTATGGAAGTTGTATTCCGATAATCTGTTCTAAAAAACTTCTTAAGTTTTTCCAAAAAGGTTGTATTTTTGAACAGGACCAAGTAGAATGAAAAAAAGTACCAAAATCTTGATTGCACCGAAAACATTGGTCAGATAAACTTGAGTTTATTCTCTTTAATTTTTGTGGTGTGATATATAATTGATGCAGAAAGTTATATTGTACTAGTCTAAACCGAACATTTATTGTATTTTTCATACTGTCAAGGCATAGTTTTGACCAATTTGTTCCATCAATATTAATATTCAAATCCGTTTCCCATTTTCGCCTTGATATATGAATTCCTTGTTTAGGAGCCTTTTTTTTAATTACCTTATTCCATAATCCGATCAAGTGTTTTAATAATGGAGATTCTTTCAGTCCCCGTATCAATTTAAGTTCCCATTTATATATAAAGTCTTCTGGTATATTTTCTCCTATTTTGTCTAGTTCTATTCTTATCCATGCCAGGTTTTTTTCTTCAAAAAGAGATGCAATAAACCTCAGTTGGTTTGCTTTATAATAATTCTTAAAGTTCGGAAGTTGTAATCCTCCTGAATCAAACTTCCATGTCAATTTTTCCAACGATATTCTTGACATCTTACCTTTCCAAAGAAATTTCCGCACATATTTATTTAACTCTTGAAAAAACTTCTGTGGTACTTGTATTGGTAATGTTTGGAATAAATATTGTAACTTCGGAAATATATTCATTTTAACGGCATTAACTCTTCCTATTAATGTTATTGGTAATGTCAACTAGATTATATATAATAGAAGTGAATTTTTTTAAATGGATCCAGTGAATTGGCCTCCACTATCTTCTGTGGCAAAGAATTCCACAAAGCCACAACTATCTGGGTGATTTTTTTTGCACCTCCGTTTTAAATGGCCTCCCCTTTATTCTTAGACAGTGGCCCCTGGTTCTTTCCTTTTCCAGAATCTGACACCATTGATATAATAATTTCCCTATTTGTTTTCGCCGCCAAAGTGGATAACCCCACATTTATCTACGTCATACTGCATCTGCCTTGCATCTGCCCACTCACTCAACCTGTCCAAGTCACCCTGCAACCTCCTAACAGTTCACACCTCCACCTAGCTTTGTGTCATCTGCAAACTTGCCAGTGTTACTTCTAATTCCATCATCCAAATCATTAATATATATGGTAAATCGTTGCGCCCCTGCATCGAGCCTTGCGGCACTCCATTCGCCAGTGCCTGCCATTCTGAAAGGGACCCGTTTATTCCTACTCTTTGCTTCCTGTCTGCAAACCAATTATCTATCCATGTCAATACCCTACCCCCAATACCATGTGCTCTATTCTTGCTCACCAATCTCCGTGTGGGAACTTACCAAAGCCTTCCTGAACGGCTAGATACACTACATTCACTGGCTCTCCATCCATTTTATTTGTCACATCCCCCCAAAAATTCAGAAGATAATCAAGCAGGATTTCCCCATCGTAAATCCACGCTGACTTGGACCAATCCTTTTACTGCTATCCAAATGCGCCGTTATTACCTCTTTAATAATTGACTCCACCATCTTCCTCAACACCGATGGTCTATAATTCCCCGTTTTATCTCTCGCTACTTTCTTGAGAAATGGGTTAACATTCGCTCCCCTCCAATGCACAGGAACTCATCCTGAGTCTATTGGACATTGGAAAATGATCATCCATGCGTCCACGATTTCTAGAGCCATCTCCTTGAGTACTCTGGGATGCAGACCATCAGGCGCTGGGGATTTATCAGCCTTCAGTCCCACTGAACTAAGCTAACTGAACTATTTCGTGGCATTGTCAGCTTGCTCCATAAGGTTTTCCGTCGTGCTGGTTGACTCTATAAATATAAATAGAGTGGAATTGTGTGACTGGAAGACAATAGACAATAGACAATAGACAATAGGTGCAGGAGGAGGCCATTCGGCCCTTCGAGCCAGCACCGCCATTCAATGTGATCATGGCTGATCATTCTCAATCAGTACCCCGTTCCTGCCTTCTCCCCATACCCCCCTGACTCCGCTATCCTTAAGAGCTCTATCTAGCTCTCTCTTGAATGCATTCAGAGAATTGGCCTCCACTTCCTTCTGAGGCAGAGAATTCCACAGATTCACAACTCTCTGACTAAAATTGTTTTCCTCTTCATATATCATATCATATATATGCAGCCGGAAACAGGCCTTTTCGGCCCTGCAAGTCCGTGCCGTCCAGTGATCCCCGCACATTAACACTATCCTACACCCACTAGGGACAATTTTCACATTTATCCAGCCAATTAACCTACATACCTGTATGTCTTTGGAGTGTGGGAGGAAACCGAAGATCTCGGAGAAAACCCACGCAGGTCACGGGGAGAACGTACAAACTCCGTACAGTGCAGCGCCCGTAGTCAGGATCGAACCTGAGTCTCCGGCGCTGCATTCGCTGTAAAGCAGCAACTCTACCGCTGCGCTACCGTGCCGCCTTTGTTCTAAATGGCTTACCCCTTATTCTTAAACTGTGGCCCCTTGTTCTGGACTCCCCCAAAATTGGGAACATGTTTCCTGTCTCTAACGTGTCCAACCCCTTATAATCTTATACGTTTCGATAAGATCTCCTCTCATCCTTCTAAATTCCAGTGTATACAAGCCTAGTCGCTCCAGTCTTTCAACATATGACAGTCCCGCCATTCCGGGAATTAACCTAGCAAACCTACGCTGCACGTCCTCAATAGCAAGAATATCCTTCCTCAAATTTGGAGACCAAAACTGCACACAGTACTCCAGGTGCGGTCTCACTAGGGCCCTGTACAACTGTAGAAGAACCTCTTTGCTACTATACTCAACTCCTCTTGTTATGAAGGCCAACATTCCATTGGCTTGTTCCATAAGGGTTTCCGTTGTGCTGGTTGACTCTATAACTATAAATAGAGTGGGATTGTGTGACTGGAAGACAGCCGGGGATGAGTCGCGAATTGGCCTCTTATTGCTTTTCCACGGTTGGGCATAATTTAGAAACCAACCGCACTCGCTTGAAAATAACATTTTATATCAAAGATTCAATTTGTCAACTGTTGCGAGCTGTGCGAAGTTCTATTTTTAGTTCCTCAGACACTGAAGCGCTGACTCTCATTTTAGTTCCATCCCGGGTGAACAATTCCTGGGCGTTGCCCAACTTCGAGCTTTTGGGTGATGGGGCCATCCGGTGTACAGATCGAGAACTGCTACCCAGCAGTCAATCAATTGGTCATTTGGGGATAATTTCTCGCAGTGGGTAGTTTCCGCATTTCCTTTTCTAAATTTGGTGCCTCTGATCGTCACTACTGCTGCTCTGGAATCTGGGGAAGAGACATGCTGTTGTGCGTCTGCTTTCTTCAGTTATTGATCACTGCACACCAGCTGCCTGCTGAGCAGTCGGCCAGGGTTTGATTACCTGTCACCGCAGTTTGCCCAAACCATGGGCAATCCGCCTCTCTGGAGCAGCGGAGATTTCGCTCAGATCGCAATCAGCACACATGAATAAAAAGCAAGAATTTTTAATTGACTTAAATGTGTTCCATGGCCAATTATCACTCACTGTGAGCCGGTCCGTGGATCCGGGATGGAATTCTCCACCCGTCAGCTTTTCACGGTAAACCCATGAAAGCATAGAAAGATAGGTGCAGGAGGAAGCCATTTGTGGGCTTTTGAAGGGCCACATGTGCTCGCTGTTTCTGCCAACAAAATGGCCACCACATGTGCTCGCTGTTTCTGCCAACAAAATGGCCGCCACATGTGTTCGCTGTTTCTGCCAACAAAATGGCCGCCACATGTGCTCGCTGTTTCTCTCAACAAAATGGCCTCCCCCAAGTTTATAACCTCCCATCCCTTACACCTCCTCCGATTGCTTCCTCCCATTCCAGCTTACTCCCCCAAGCTGGTTACCCCCCAATCCCTTACCCCCTAACCTGGCTACCTCCCTTCCCTTACCGAGCTAAGTTGGGTACCTCCAGTCCCTTACTCCCGTAAGCTGTCTCCCTCTCATCCCTCACTCCCCAAGCTTGGTATCTCCCATTCCCCCTTACTGCCCCAAACTGGCTACCTTGCATCCATTACTCCCTCTAGCTGGCTACATCCCACCCCAGCAGGCTAACACTCCCCAGCTGGCTAACTCCCTTCCTCTACTCCCCAAATCTGGATACCTCCCATTCCCCTCACCCCCACAAGCTGTGATTCTCCCCATTCAATAGACAATAGACAATAGACAATAGGTGCAGGAGAAGGCCATTCGGCCCTTCGAGCCTGTACGCACCGTGATTCAATGTGGTCGTGGCTGATCATTCTCAATCAGTATCCCGTTCCTGCCTTCTCCCCATACCCCCTGACTCCACTATCCTTAAGAGCTCTATCTAGCTCTCTCTTGATTGCATCCGGAGAATTGGCCTCCACTGCCTTCTGAGGCAGAGAGTCCCACAGATTCACGACTAAATGACTGGAAACGTTTTTCCTCATCTCCGTTCTAAATGGCCGACCCCTTATTCTTAAACTGTGTGGCCCCTTGTTTTGGACTCCACCAACATTGGGAACATGTTTCCTGCCTCTAACGTGTCCAACCCCTTTATAATCTTATACGTTTCGATAAGAGCCTTCTAAATTCCAGTGTGTACAAGCCTAGTCGCTCCAGTCTTTCAACATACGACAGTCCCGCCATTCCGGGAATTAACCTGGTGAACCTACGCTGCACGCCCGCAATAGCAAGAATATCCTTCCTCAAATTTGGAGACATAAACTGCACACAGTACTCCAGGTGCGGTCTCACTAAGACTCTGTACATCTGCAGAAGGACCTCTTTGCTCCTATACTCAAACTAGGAGACTAAAACTGCACACAGTACTCCAGGTGTGGTCTCACTAGCGCCCTGTACAACTGCAGAAGGACCTCTTTGCTCTTATACGCAATTCCTCTTGTTATGAAGGCCAACATGCCATTGGCTTTCTTCACTGCCTGCTGTACCTACATGCTTCCTTTCAGTGACTGATGCACTAGGACACCCAGATCTCGTTGTACATCCCCTGTTCCTAACATGACACTATTCAGATAATACTCTGCCTTCATATTCTTACCACCAAAGTGGATAACCTCACACTTATCCACATTAAACTGCATCTGCCATGCATCCGCCCACTCATACAACCTGTCCAAGTCACCCTGCAACCTCATAGCATCTTCCTCACAGTTCACACTACCACCCAGCTTTGTATCATCGGCAAATTTGCAGTCTGCAGTCGCTCCAGTCTTTCAACATACGACAGTCCCGCCATTCCGGGGATTAACCTGGTGAACCTACGCTGCACGCCCTCAATAGCAAGGACGTCCTTCCTCAAATCTGGAGGCCAAAACTGCACACAGTATTCCAGGTGCGGTCTCACTCCGCGAACGGTCAAGCCACACAAGGCCGCAGGCTCGGATGGAGTTCAAGGAAGGGTTACTTAGGGACTGTGCTGAACAGTTGGCTGAGGTATTCACCAGGATTTTGAACCTGTTGTTATCTCTGGCTACAATCCATAAGTGCCTGAAGTCGTCTACCATAGTGCCGGTGACGAAAAAAGCAAAGATCACCAACCTGAACGACTATCGCCCGGTTGCCCAAACTCCGGTAGTCATGAAGTGCTTTGAAAGGCTGTTCCTCTCACACATCAAATCCAGCATCCCTCACTCATTGGACTCGCATCAATGTGCACATAAGGCAAACAGATCCACAGAGGATGCCTTCTCTCTGGGTCTTCACACTGTCCTGACTCACCTGGAGAGACAGGGCACGTACGTGAGGATGCTACTCATTGCCTATAGCTTTGCCTTCAAACACGGTCATCCCCACCAAGCTCATCACCAAACTCCACCAGCTAGGCCTCAGCTCGTCGTTATGCGACTGGATCCTGGACTTCCTGCTGGAGCGACCGCAGGCAGTGAGAATGGGCCCGCACCTGTCCTCCACTATCACCCTGAGTACCGACCGGCACACCACAGGGCTGTGTTCTGAGCCCAATGCTCTAATCCCTCTTCACACACGACTGTGTTCCTGCATTCGACACCAACACCATTGTCAAGTTTGCAGACGACACAACGGTGATCGGGCTGATCACCAACGGTGATGAAACATACTACAGAACCTGACGGACTGGCGCTCGGATAACAAACTGCCCCTAAACACCACCAAAACCAAGGAGCTAATCATCAACTTCCGTAGGTCACACAACGGGGAATACGCCCCGACCTTTATCAACGGGGACAGTGTGGCGAGAGTGTCCAGCTTCAAGTTTCTGGGCACCCACATTTCGGAGGATCTAACATGGTCCAATAACACCGCTGCGCTGGTCAAGAACGACTGTTCTACCTGAGAACACTGAAGAAGTCCGGTCTGCCCCAACAGCTGCTGACGACCTTCTACCGCTGAACCATAGAGAGCATCCTAACGCATGGCATCCCTGTGTGGTACCTCAGCTGCACGGAGGCAGAAAGGAAAGCTCTTCAGCGGGTAGTCCATAGAGCTCAGAGGACCATCAGAACACAGCTACCAGCCTTGGAGGGCATGTAGAACACACGATGCCTCAGAAAAGCCACCAGCATCCGCAAAGACTCCTCACACCCCTGCAACAGTCTGTTGGGGACCTCCACCATCGGGCAGACGATACAAGGCCTTCTATGCCCGCACCTCCAGACTCAGGAACAGCTTCATCCCCAGGGCCATAGCTGCTATGAACCGGTCCTGCTGAGTCGGATGGTCACATCGCAGAGTGAACCGGCACAGATAGACAATAGACAATAGGTGCAGGAGGAGGCCATTCGGCCCTTCAAGGCAACACCGCCAATCAATGTGATCATGGCTACTGAATCAGTACCCCGTTCCTGCTTTCTCCCCATACGCCCTGATTCCGCCATCCTTAAGAGCTCTATCTAGCTCTCTCTTGAATGCATTCAGAGAATTGGCCTCCACTGCCTTCTGAGGCAGAGAATTCCACAGATTCACAACTCTCTTACTGAAAAGGTTTTTCCTCATCTCCATTCTAAATGGCCTACCCCTTATTCTTAAACTGTGGCCCCTGGTTCTGGACTCCCCCAACATTGGGAACATGTTTCCTGCCTCGAACGTGTCCAAACCCTTATTAATCTTATACGTTTCGATAAGATCTCCTCTCATCTTTCTAAATTCCAGTGTATACAAGCCTAGTAGCTCCAGTCTTTCAACATCTACTTGCACTTTATTTTGTTATAAAACTGTTCTAATTTGTTTCATTGGGTTGTTTAAATTAATACTGACAAGCTAATTCATTTATTGCATCGTATGGGAGGCACATTCCCAATCTTGTTTTACTCCTGTACAATGACAATAAGGATATATTGTATTGTATTGTATTATATTGTTCAACTGCAGAAGGACCTCCTTGCTCCGAAACTCAAATTAGGAGACCAAAACTGCACACAATACTCCAGGTGTGGTCTCACCAGGGATCGGACAAGTTAGATGCAGGAAACAAGTTAGGTGTGTCAATCTATGCATAGGCGTGTCAATCAGTGTGCATAGGCATGTCAATCAGTGTGCACAGGCGTGTCAATCAGTGTGCATAGGTGTGACAATCAGTGTGCATAGGCATGTCAATCAGTGTGCAAAGGTGTGACAATCAGTGTGCATAGGCGTGTCAATCAGCGTGCATATGCGTGTCAATCAGTGTGCATAGGCGTGTCAATCAGCGTGCATAGGCGTGTCGAACAGTGTGCATTGGTGTGTCAATCAGTGTGCATAAGCGTGTCAATCAGCGTGCATAGGCGTGTCAATCATTGTGCATAGGCGTGTCAATCAGCGTGCATAGGCGTGTCGATCAGTGTGCATTGGTGTGTCAATCAGTGTGCATAAGCGTGTCAATCAGTGTGCATAGGCGTGTCAATCAGTGTGCTGAGGCGTGTCAATAAGTGTGCATAGGCATGTCAATCAGTGTGCATAGGCGTGTCAATCAGTGTGCATAGGCGTGTCAATCATGTGCGTAAGCATGAAAATCAGTGTGCATATGTCTCCCCGCTAGGGGAGAAAGGGCGCCTCCGATTGGCCGCCGCGCCCATTGCTATGGCGTCTTTTGTTGCCAGGGGGGGAAAGAGGCCTTTGATTGGCCAGGTGGAAGAGCGGCAGACGATTGGCCGACGTATCCTGTTGCCGGGATATAAAGGGACCTCTGATTGGCCACCGCGCCCATGTCTATGGCATCATCTGTTGCCGGGCTTGAACGGGACCGCTGATTGGTCGCCGCACCCATGCCTTAAAAGCGTCATCTGATGCCAGGACTAAAAAGGGATCTGATTGGCTGCCGCGCCCATGTCTATAAGCGTCATTTAGTGCTTGGGAGAAAGAACGCCGCTGATTGGTCACCTGCGCCACAGCGCATTGCGTCATCTGATCCTAGGGGAGAAAGAGCACCGCTGATTGGCCGCCGCGCCAAAGTCTATGGCGTCATCTGTTCCCAGGAGAGGAGCACCTCTGATTGGTCACCGCGCTGCAGCGCAAAAGCGTTATCTGACGCCAGGGGAGAAAGAGTACCTCTGATTGGCCACCGCGCCCACAGGGTATAACGGGACCTCTGAGTGGCCGCCGCGCCTATGCCTTTGTCGTCGTCTGTTGCCAGGGTGGAAAGAACAACTCTGATTGGCCGCCGCGCACATGCCTTTTTGCGTCTCCTGTTGCCTGGGCAGAACGAGACCGCTGATTGGCCGCCGCGCCACAGCGCAGAGCGTCATCTGTTGCCGGGGGGGGGGGGAATGATTTTTTTGTGTAGGATTCCTAAATGAACTGATACAATCTGCATTTTGGAATATGTGGCAACTGGAATAAATATAGAGAGTCAGAGAGAGAGTGAGAGAGAGAGGCACAGACTGTGTGTGTTGAGAGAGAGAGAGCACTTGCCTCTTTTATTGATTATGGATAAAAGAAATAAACAAGAGTTGTGTGTTATCCAAAATATTTATTTATGTTGATTCATAACTTGAACAAATACAATCTGCATTTTGAATATACAGCAACTTAAATAAATATTTATTTATGTAGGATTCAGAAACTGAACTAATACAATCTGCATTTTGGAATATGTAGCAGCTGGAATAAATATAGGGAGTGAGAGA
>NW_027601280.1:237350-256179 GCF_053455715.1 Rhinoraja longicauda
CCCTATATTTATTCCAGCTGCTACATATTCCAAAATGCAGATTGTATTAGTTCAATTTCTGAATCCTACATAAATAAATATTTATTTAAGTTGCTGTATATTCCAAAATGCAGATTGTATTTGTTCAAGTTATGAATCCTACATAAATAAATATTTTGGATAACACACAACTCTTGTTTATTCTTTATCCCATAATCAATAAAAGAGGCAAGTGCTCTCTCTCTCTCTCAACGCACACACAGTCTGTGCCTCTCTCTCTCTCTCCCTCCCTCTCTCTCTCTCTCACTCTCTCTCTGACTCTCTATATTTATTCCAGTTGCCACATATTCCAAAATGCAGATTGTATCAGTTCTTAGGAATCCTACACAAAAAAATCATTCCCCCCCCCCCCCTGGCAACAGATGACGTTCTGCGCTGACACACCTAACTTGTTTCCTGCATCTAACTTGTCCGATCCCTGGTGAGACCACACCTGGAGTATTGTGTGCAGTTTTGGTCTCCTAATTTGAGTTTCAGAGCAAGGAGGTCCTTCTGCAGTTGAACAATATATCCTTATTGTCATTGTACAGGAGTAAAACAGATTGGGAATGTGCCTCCCATACGATGCAATAAATGAATTAGCTAGTCAGTATTAATTTAAACAACCCAATGAAACAAATTAGAACAGTTTTATAACAAAATAAAGTGCAAGTAGATGTTGAAAGACTGGGCTTGGATACACTGGAATTTAGAAAGATGAGAGGAGATCTTATCGAAACGTATAAGATTAATAAGGGTTTGGACACGTTAGAGGCAGGAAACATGTTCCCAATGTTGGGGGAGTCCAGAACCAGGGGCCACAGTTTAAGAATAAGGGGTAGGCCATTTAGAATGGAGATGAGGAAAAACCTTTTCAGTAAGAGAGTTGTGAATCTGTGGAATTCTCTGCCTCAGAAGGCAGTGGAGGCCAATTCTCTGAATGCATTCAAGAGAGAGCTAGATAGAGCTCTTAAGGATGGCGGAATCAGGGCATATGGGGAGAAGGCAGGAACGGGGTACTGATTCAGTAGCCATGATCACATTGATTGGCGGTGTTGCCTTGAAGAGCTGAATGGCCTCCTCCTGCACCTATTGTCTATTGTCTATCTGTGCCGGTTCACTCTGCGATGTGACCATCCGACTCAGCAGGACCGGTTCATAGCAGCTATGGCCCTGGGGATGAAGCTGTTCCTGAGTCTGGAGGTGCGGGCATAGAAGGCCTTGTATCGTCTGCCCGATGGTGGAGGTCCCCAACAGACTGTTGCAGGGGTGTGAGGAGTCTTTGCGGATGCTGGTGGCTTTTCTGAGGCATCGTGTGTTCTAGATGCCCTCCAATTCTGGTAGCTGTGTTCTGATGGTCCTGTGAGCTCTATTGACTACCCGCTGAAGAGCTTTCCTTTCTGCCTCCGTGCAGCTGAGGTACCACACAGGGATGCCATGCGTTAGGATGCTCTCTATGGTTCAGCGGTAGAAGGTCGTCAGCAGCTGTTGGGGCAGACCGGACTTCTTCAGTGTTCTCAGGTAGAACAGTCGTTCTTGACCAGCGCAGCGGTGTTATTGGACCATGTTAGATCCTCCGAAATGTGGGTGCCCAGAAACTTGAAGCTGGACACTCGCCACACTGTCCCCGTTGATAAAGTTCGGGGCGTATTCCCCGTTGTGTGACCTACGGAAGTTGATGATTAGCTCCTTGGTTTTGGTGGTGTTTAGGGGCAGTTTGTTATCCGAGCGCCAGTCCGTCAGGTTCTGTAGTGTGTTTCATCATCGTTGGTGATCAGCCCGATCACCGTTGTGTCGTCTGCAAACTTGACAATGGTGTTGGTGTCGAATGCAGGAACACAGTCGTGTGTGAAGAGGGATTAGAGCATTGGGCTCAGAACACAGCCCTGTGGTGTGCCGGTCGGTACTCAGGGTGATAGTGGAGGACAGGTGCGGGCCCATTCTCACTGCCTGCGGTCGCTCCAGCAGGAAGTCCAGGATCCAGTCGCATAACGACGAGCTGAGGCCTAGCTGATGGAGTTTGGTGATGAGCTTGGTGGGGATGACCGTGTTTGAAGGCAAAGCTATAGTCAATGAGCAGCATCCTCACGTACGTGCCCCTGTCTCTCCAGGTGAGTCAGGACAGTGTGAAGACCCAGAGAGATGGCATCCTCTGTGGATCTGTTTGCCTTATGTGCACATTGATGCGAGTCCTATGTGTCAGGGATGCTGGATTTGATGTGTGAGAGGAACAGCCTTTCAAAGCACTTCATGACTACCGGAGTTTGGGCAACCGGGCGATAGTCGTTCAGGTTGGTGATCTTTGCTTTTTTCGGCACCGGCACTATGGTAGACGACTTCAGGCACTTGGGGACTGTAGCCAGAGATAACAACAGGTTAAAATCTTGGTGAATACCTCAGCCAACTGTTCAGCACAGTCCCTAAGTAACCCTTCCTTGAAATCCATCCGAGCCTGCGGCCTTGTGTGGCTTGACCGTTCGCGGAGTGAGACCGCACCTGGAGTACTGTGTGCAGTTTTGGTCTCCAGATTTGAGGAAGGACGTCCTTGCTATTGAGGGCGTGCAGCGTAGGTTCACCAGGTTAATCCCCGGAATGGCGGGACTGTCGTATGTTGAAAGACTGGAGCGACTGCAGACTGCAAATTTGCCGATGATACAAAGCTGGGTGGTAGTGTGAACTGTGAGGAAAATGCTATGAGGTTGCAGGGTGACTTGGACAGGTTGTATGAGTGGGCGGATGCATGGCAGATGCAGTTTAATGTGGATAAGTGTGAACTTATTCCACTTTGGTGGTAAGAATAGGAAGGCAGAATATTATCTGAATAGTGTCAAGTTAGGAACAGGGGATATACAACGAGATCTGGGTGTCCTAGTGCATCAGTCACTGAAAGGAAGCATGCAGGTACAGCAGGCAGTGAAGAAAGCCAATGGCATGTTGGCCTTCATAACAAGAGGAGTTGAGTATAAGAGCAAAGAGGTCCTTCTGCAGTTGTACAGGGCGCTAGTGAGACCACACCTGGAGTACTGTGTGCAGTTTTAGTCTCCTAGTTTGAGTATAGGAGCAAAGATGTCCTTCTGCAGTTGTACAGGGCCCTAGTGAGACAGCACCTGGAGTACTGTGTGCAGTTTTTGTCTCCAAATTTGAGGAAGCATATTCTTGCTATTGAGGGCGTGCAGCGTAGGTTCACCAGGTTAATTCCCGGAATGGCGGGACTGTCGTATGTTGAAAGACTGGAGCGACTAGGCTTCTACACACTGGAATTTAGAAGGATCTTATCGAAACGTATAAGATTATAAAGGAGTTGGACACGTTAGAGGCAGGAAACATGTTCCCAATGTTGGGGGAGTCCAAAGCAAGGGGCCACACAGTTTAAGAATAAGGGGTCGGCCATTTAGAACGGAGATGAGGAAAAACTTTTCCAGTCATTTAGTCGTGAATCTGTGGGACTCTCTGCCTCAGAAGGCAGTGGGGGCCAATTCTCCGGATGCACTCAAGAGAGAGCTAGATAGAGCTCTTAAGGATAGCGGAGTCAGGGGGTATGGGGAGAAGGCAGGAACGGGGTACTGATTGAGAATGATCAGCCACGATCACATTGAATGGCGGTGCGTACAGGCTCGAAGGGCCGAATGGCCTTCTCCTGCACCTATTGTCTATGGAATGGGGAGAATCCAGCTTGTGGGGGTGAGGGGAATGGGAGGTATCCAGATTTGGGGAGTAGAGGAAGGGAGATAGCCAGCTGGGGAGTGTTAGCCTGCTGGGGTGGGATGTAGCCAGCTAGAGGGAGTAATGGATGCAAGGTAGCCAGTTTGGGGCAGTAAGGGGGAATGGGAGATAGCAAGCTTGGGGAGTGAGGGATGAGAGGGAGACAGCTTACGGGAGTAAGGGACTGGAGGTACCCAACTTAGCTCGGTAAGGGAAGGGAGGTAGCCAGGTTAGGGGGTAAGGGATGGGGGGTAACCAGCTTGGGGGAGTAAGCTGGAATGGGAGGAAGCAATCGGAGGAGGTGTAAGGGATGGGACGTTATAAACTTGGGGAGGCCATTTTGTTGAGAGAAACAGCGAGCACATGTGGCGGCCATTTTGTTGGCAGAAACAGCGAGCACATGTGGCGGCCATTTTGTTGACAGAAACAGCGAGCACATGTGGTGGCCATTTTGTTGGCAGAAACAGCGAGCACATGTGGTGGCCATTTTGTTGGCAGAAACAGCGAGCACATGTGGCCCTTCAAAAGCCCACAAATGGCTTCCTCCTGCACCTATCTTTCTATGCTTTCATGGGTTTACCGTGAAAAGCTGACGGGTGGAGAATTCCATCCCGGATCCACGGACCGGCTCACAGTGAGTGATAATTGGCCATGGAACACATTTAACTCAATTAAAAATTCTTGCATTTTATTAATGTGTGCTGATCTGAACGAAATCTCCGCTGCTCCAGGGAGGCGGATTGCCCATGGTTTGGGCAAACTGCGGTGACCGGTAATCAAACCCTGGCCGACTGCTCAGCAGGCAGCTGGTGTGCTGTGATCAATAACTGAAGAAAGCAGACGCACAACAGCATGTATTTTCCCCAGATTCCAGAGCAGCAATAGTGACGATCAGAGGCACCAAATTTAGAAAAGGAAATGCGGAAACTACCCACTGCGAGAAATTATCCCCAAATGACCAATTGATTGACTGCTGGGTATCAGTTCTCGTTCTGTACACGGGATGTCCCCATTATCCAAAAGCTGGAAGTTGGGCAACGCCCAGGAATTGTTCACCCGGGATGGAATTAAAATGAGAGTCAGCGCTTCAGTGTCTGAGGAACTAAAAATAGAACTTCGCACAGCTCGCAACAGTTGACAAAATGAATCTTTGATATAAAATATTATTTTCAAGCAAGTGCGGTTGGTTTCTAAATTATGCCCAACCGTGGAAAAGCAATAAGAGGCCAATTCGCGACTCATCCCCGGCTGTCTTCCAGTCACACAATCCCACTCTATTTATAGTTATAGAGTCAACCAGCACAACGGAAACCCTTATGGAACAAGCCAATGAAATGTTGGCCTTCATAACAAGAGGAGTTGAGTATAGTAGCAAAGAGGTTCTTCTGCAGTTGTACAGGGCCCTGGTGAGACCGCACCTGGAGTACTGTGTGCAGTTTTGGTCTCCAAATTTGAGGAAGGATATTCTTGCTATTGAGGACGTGCAGCGTAGGTTTGCTAGGTTAATTCCCGGAATGGCGGGACTGTCATATGTTGAAAGACTGGAGCGACTAGGCTTGTATACACTGGAATTTAGAAGGATGAGAGGAGATCTTATCGAAACGTATAAGATTATAAGGGGTTGGACACGTTAGAGACAGGAAACATGTTCCCAATTTTGGGGGAGTCCAGAACAAGGGGCCACAGTTTAAGAATAAGGGGTAAGCCATTTAGAACAAAGGCGGCACGGTAGCGCAGCGGTAGAGTTGCTGCTTTACAGCGAATGCAGCGCCGGAGACTCAGGTTCGATCCTGACTACGGGTGCTGCACTGTACGGAGTTTGTACGTTCTCCCCGTGACCTGCGTGGGTTTTCTCCGAGATCTTCGGTTTCCTCCCACACTCCAAAGACATACAGGTATGTAGGTTAATTGGCTGGGTAAATGTGAAAATTGTCCCTAGTGGGTGTAGGATAGTGTTAATGTGCGGGGATCACTGGACGGCACGGACTTGGAGGGCCGAAAAGGCCTGTTTCCGGCTGCATATATATGATATGATATATGAAGAGGAAAACAATTTTAGTCAGAGAGTTGTGAATCTGTGGAATTCTCTGCCTCAGAAGGAAGTGGAGGCCAATTCTCTGAATGCATTCAAGAGAGAGCTAGATAGAGCTCTTAAGGATAGCGGAGTCAGGGGGGTATGGGGAGAAGGCAGTAACGGGGTACTGATTGAGAATGATCAGCCATGATCACATTGAATGGCGGTGCTCGCTCGAAGGGCCGAATGGCCTCCTCCTGCACCTATTGTCTATTGTCTATTGTCTATTGTCTTCCAGTCACGCAATTCCACTCTATTTATAGTTATAGAGTCAACCAGCACGACGGAAAACCTTATGGAACAAGCTGACAATGCCACGAAATAGTTCAGTTAGCTTAGTTCAGTGGGACTGAAGGCTGATAAATCCCCAACGCCTGGTGGTCTGCATCCCAGAGTACTCAAGGAGATGGCTCTAGAAATCGTGGACGCATGGATGATCATTTTCCAATGTCCAATAGACTCAGGATGAGTTCCTGTGGATTGGAGGGGAGCGAATGTTAACCCATTTCTCAAGAAAGTAGCGAGAGAGAAAACGGGGAATTATAGACCATCGGTGTTGAGGAAGATGGTGGAGTCAATTATTAAAGAGGTAATAACGGCGCATTTGGATAGCAGTAAAAGGATTGGTCCAAGTCAGCGTGGATTTATGATGGGGAAATCCTGCTTGATTATCTTCTGAATTTTTGGGGGGATGTGACAAATAAAATGGATAGAGAGCCAGTGAATGTAGTGTATCTAGCCGTTCAGGAAGGCTTTGGTAAGTTCCCACACGGAGATTGGTGAGCAAGAATAGAGCACATGGTATTGGGGGTAGGGTATTGACATGGATAGATAATTGGTTTGCAGACAGGAAGCAAAGAGTAGGAATAAACGGGTCCCTTTCAGAATGGCAGGCACTGGCGAATGGAGTGCCGCAAGGCTCGATGCAGGGGCGCAACGATTTACCATATATATTAATGATTTGGAAGATGGAATTAGAAGTAACACTGGCAAGTTTGCAGATGACACAAAGCTAGGTGGAGGTGTGAACTGTTAGGAGGTTGCAGGGTGACTTGGACAGGTTGAGTGAGTGGGCAGATGCAAGGCAGATGCAGTATGACGTAGATAAATGTGGGGTTATCCATTTTGGCGGCGAAAACAAATAGGGAAATTATTATATCAATGGTGTCAGATTCTGGAAAAGGAAGGAACCAGGGGCCACTGTCTAAGAATAAATGGGAGGCCATTTAAAACGGAGGTGCAAAAAAAATCACCCAGATAGTTGTGGCTTTGTGGAATTCTTTGCCACAGAAGATAGTGGAGGCCAATTCACTGGATCCATTTAAAAAAATTCACTTCTATTATATATAATCTAATTGACATTACCAATAACATTAATAGGAAGAGTTAATGCCGTTTAAATGAATATATTTCCGAAGTTACAATATTTATTCCAAACATTACCAATACAAGTACCACAAAAGTTTTTTCAAGAGTTAAATAAATATGTGCGGAAATTTCTTTGGAAAGGTAAGATGTCAAGGATATCGTTGGAAAAATTGACATGGAAGTTTGATTCAGGAGGATTACAACTTCCGAACTTTAAGAATTATTATAAAGCAAACCAACTGAGGTTTATTGCATCTCTTTTTGAAGAAAAAAACCCGGCATGGATAAGAATAGAACTAGACAAAATAGGAGAAAATATACCAGAAGACTTTATATATAAATGGGAACCTAAATTGATACGGGGACTGAAAGAATCTCCATTATTAAAACACTTGATCGGATTATGGAATAAGGTAATTAAACAAAAGGCTCCTAAACAAGGAATTCATATATCAAGGCGAAAATGGGAAACGGATTTGAATATTAATATTGATGGAACAAATTGGTCAAAACTATGCCTTGACAGTATGAAAAATACAATAAATGTTCGGTTTAGACTAGTACAATATAACTTTCTGCATCAATTATATATCACACCACAAAAATTAAAGAGAATAAACTCAAGTTTATCTGACCAATGTTTTCGGTGCAATCAAGAAATTGGTACTTTTTTTCATTCTACTTGGTCCTGTTCAAAAATACAACCTTTTTGGACAAACTTAAGAAGTTTTTTAGAACAGATTATCGGAATACAACTTCCATACAACCCAAGATTTTTGTTATTGGGTGATGTTGAAGAAATAAGACCACAACTTAAAATTAATAAATATCAGAAAGAATTTATAAAAATTGCATTAGCAGTAGCCAAAAAAACTATCGCAGTTACTTGGAAATCTGATTCCTATTTAAGTATGGACCTTTGGAATAATGAAATTTCTAACTGTATCCCACTTGAAAAAATTACTTATAATTGAAGGAAAAAATATGATACTTTTTTAAATATCTGGCGTCCTTATCTACTGTAGATGATATGTGTGTACTCCTTTAATTAATAGTGACGAGGTCCATGTTAACCACTCCCTCACCGGTTGGTATAATTGTAGCTCTCCCACCCCTAGCTCCCTCTCTAGTGATCGTGACAGACCATGTACAGCCAGGGCAGTGATGTGTGTTAATTAAAGTAGTTAAAGATACAATGGTGTCCAAGAATCATCTTTACATGGTGTCGGAAGTGGGATTTCCTGCGTTTTCAGTTTGTCGGGTTTTCTTTTCTTAGTTCCAGTTCCCCCTCCCTGTGCCGTGATGGCCTCTGCCTGTCGCAAACCTGACATCTTGGTCTTTGATGCAGACATCACTCATCGCTGGAGTGTATTCCGACGTGACTTTGAGCATTATGCCACAATCGCTCACCCTGCCGTGGCCCCTGCGGTCAAAGCCTCCCTTTTACTAAACCTGGCTGGTCCCGAAGCGCTTGAGCGGTCGGAGTCATTCATCTATGGACAAGGCGAGAGTGTCCAGGACCCGGTATGTCTGCTTGCTAAATTTACGGCTATGTGTGACCTCCCCACGAACCACATCTTAGAGCGTTTTAAACTGTTCTCCCGACGCCAAAACCCTGGGGAATCTGTTGACAATTTCGTGGCCGCGCTGCGCCGAATGGCTCGCAGATGCGACCTGCACGTCCTGACCCCTGAGACTCTAACCCGCGACATCTTGGTCTTTGGTCTACGGGATGGTAAGCTGCGCTCAGAGCTGCTACGTAAGCCTGATCTGACATTTCATGAGGCGTTGCATGCCCCTCGTTTAGCTGAGGCTGTCTCCTCTGCTGTACAGCCACCGGACCCTGTGGTCCACGCAGCTAGCTTCACCTCTGCTCCTCAGCGACAGAGGGCAAGCCCGACGCCGAGCTCTAGGCCGCGCCAACGCTGTCCGAACTGCAACTTTACTTCGCGTCGTTTTAATGTCTTCCCGGCGTTGGGGAAAACCTGCAATCTCTGCAATAAGCCCAACCACTTTTCGGCGGCCTGCCGTTCCCGTGGGAACCCTGCACAGCCACGGCAAAAACCCTCTCGCTACTTGACACGTGCTGATACCGCGTCTGGTTATCGTCTCCAGCATGATGAACTCCCCCTGTCTGACTCTGGCTCTTCCAAGAGCGAAATGAGTGTGTTTTCCCTGCGAGGTGCACCTGCTCTGATAAGAGACCCAACCGTCCGAGTCACGGTGAACGGCATGGCCTTCTCTGCTAAGGTGGACACGGGGGCTGCTGCCAATGTTATGTCAACAAGCCTATTCAAGAAGATAAGAGATAATGAGCTCGTTTCTACAGACAGTGCTGTTTTGCATGCATATGGGGGCGGTGTACTTGTTCCTGTGGGGAAGGCAACTCTCCACTGCAAGGTGCTGAAGACCTCTCGGCCCCTTTCCTTCTTTCTGCTCGACGGTAAATGTGTCCCCCTGCTCGGCGTGGAGGCCTGCCAGGACCTCGGATTAGTGAGATTCCACAGCGATGTCCACATGGTGGAGGTAACCCTAAACCCGCTGGCCGAATACCCGGACCGTTTTGACTCGAAGTTGGGGAAGTTGCCCTGCAGCTACAAGATTGCCCTCAACCCCGACATCACGCCGGTTGTCCGTCCCCCGCATCGGGTATCCTTCGCCATGAGAGACAAGGTCGAGTCCACTCTTCTCGAGATGGTGGCCACGGGCATCCTGAAGCCAGTAACGGTCCCCACCCAGTGGGTCTCCACTATGGTCGTCGCTGCGAAGAAGGATAAGAGTGAACTACGGATCTGCATCAACCCTAAGGACTTGAACTTGGCGATCAAGCGCCCGCATTACCCTATGCGGACAGTGGAGGATGTTGCTGCACAGGTCGGCCCTGCCACTGTGTTCTCGGTTCTCGATGCCAAGAGCTCGTTCTGGCAGATACCTCTGGACGAGCGATCCTCGCACCTGACGACCTTCGGCACGCCCTTCGGCAGGTACCGCTTCCTCCGCATGCCGTTTGGGATCAACTCTGCCAGCGAAGTGTTCCAAAGGACCATGGAACAACTGTTTGCTGGGCTCCCGTGTGCCATCATTGTCGACGACATTCTGGTTTACGGGAAGAATGTCGCGGAGCACGACCACCACCTTCGCCAGGTGCTACAGCGGGCCCGAGAGGTCAACCTGAAGCTCAACCCGAAGAAATGCCGGTTCCGGGTCCCTGAGGTCACCTACGTGGGACACGTCTTCACAGCATCAGGGCTGAAGCCCGACCCGCAAAAGACAGCCGCAATATCCGAGATGCCTGCACCTGCTGACGTGCCTGGCCTACAGCGCTTCTTGGGCATGGCCAACTACCTGGGAAAGTTCATCCCCGACCTGCGTGAACTGAGCGCCCCTCTGAGGGACCTGGTGAAAAAGGACGCTGCCTGGGCCTGGTTCCCGCAACACCAGAAAGCATTCGACACCCTCAAATCTAAGCTGATCAGCATGCCTACGTTGAAGTACTTTGACCTCCAGCGCCCAATCGTTCTCACATGTGATGCATCGAGGTTTGGCCTAGGGGCAGCCTGCCTGCAGGTCCACGACGGGGTGCAACTGCCGGTGTCCTATGCATCCCGCACGATGACGACCGCGGAACAACGCTATGCCCAGATTGAGAAGGAGCTGCTGGCAGTTGTTTTTGCCTGCTCCAAATTCAAGGACTATATCCTGGGCACTTGCTTCACTGTTGAAACGGACCACCAGCCTCTGGTTACCATCCTCAACAAGCCGATACACGTGGCCTCCTCCCGGCTCCAGCGCATGATGCTCCAGCTACAACGTTTTACTTTCACCGTGGTTTATCGAAAGGGCAAGGACATGTTTGTTGCTGATACGCTGTCTCGGGCGCCCCTCCCATCCACAACCCGACATCCATACGAGGCGTCCGACCTGATAGTCCTGAACGTCAATTTCGTGCCCTCCAGTCAGTTGCAGTCCCTGGCCAAGCACACGGCAGCGGACGCTTCGCTACAACAGCTGGCCGCGATCATCAAGCGGGGCTGGCCAGGCCGCCGTTCTTCCCTGCCGGCCGCAGCGGTGCCTTACTTCCTGGTTCGTGACGAGTTGGTGCTGCGTGAGGGTGTGATTGTGAAGGGGCACAAGGTGGTGGTGCCCGCAGCACTACAAGAACAATATTTCGAAACTGCTCATCGTGGCCATCCCGGGGCCGAAGCGACCCTTTCCATCGCTCAGAGTCAGTTCTTCTGGCCTGACATGCCTCGCTATTTCCGAGATAGAGTCTCCGCGTGCCCTACCTGCAACAGCCTCGCTCCACAGCAACAGCGGCAGCCGCTCCTGCAGCAGCCAGCCCCTAACCTGCCCTGGTCCGTGCTGGCAACCGACATCTTCGAATGGCACGGAAAGCACTTTCTGGTGCTAGTTGACTCTTACTCCGGCTGGTTTGAAGTTGACCAGCTCCACTCCCTATCTTCCACCGCGGTCATCGAGAAGCTACGCCGCCACTTTGCCACCTTCGGGTCCCCAGCCAGCATGCAATCGGACAACGGCAGCCAGTTCACCAGCGCCGAATTCCGTGCTTTTGCTGAACAGTGGAATTTTCGGCACTACACCAGCAGCCCGGAATACCCGCAGAGCAACGGCCTTGCCGAGCGCGCGGTCCGCAGCGCTAAAGGACTGTTGGAACGTTGCCGCCTGTCCCGCTCAGACATTTACCTGGCCCTGCTGAACCTCCGCAACATCCCCCGCGATCATGTCCTGGGTTCCCCGGCTCAGCGTCTCATGTCCCGTGTCACGCGGCCCACGGTCCCGGTGTCCCAACAGTCCCTGTCTCCCTCTGCCCTTAAACCTGCCTTAGTCCGGGAACGCATTGCCCGCAGACACAGTATTCAGAAGCGCTCCCACGACGAGTCCTGCCGTGTCCTCCGCCCTCTTCTTCCCGGCCAGGTCGTCCGCATGAGGTCCATTTCTGGCCGCTCCAGACTGGCCGTGGTCATCGGTTCTGCTGGCTCCCCCCGTTCGTACCTGGTCAACCACGACGGCACGGTGTACCGCCGGTCCCACCAGCACCTCCGGCTCGTGAACGAGCCCGTCCCTCCCCCGGCGGCTCCGTATGCCCCTCCACTGCCACTTTCGCGGCCCAGTGCCTTGCCCGCTCCTCTGGGGCAAGACCCCCCCCTTGGTCCTTTTCCTGTCCGTCTTCCGGCTGCGGTCCCGTTTTCTCCGGATTCCTCGACCTCCTCCTCTTCCTCGCAGCCCACCCCGCAGCCTTCATCGCCCAGGGGTTCGCCCGTCCGTAGCCCACCACGTGCCCCGGCGCCGTTCCCACTTGTTCCCGTCGGGGAAGGAGGTGATGGCGAGGTTCGGACCCGGTCTGGTCGCCTGGTCAGGCCGCCTGTCCGTTACGGCGATCACGTGTGATTCCGTATTCCTGTGCCTTGCTGTCTGCATTTACCCTAGCGCATGAGACGTGGTCGCCCTGTCACTCACTGTTTGTTTTGTAGAGGAAGGATGTAGATGATATGTGTGTACTCCTTTAATTAATAGTGACGAGGTCCATGTTAACCACTCCCTCACCGGTTGGTATAATTGTAGCTCTCCCACCCCTAGCTCCCTCTCTAGTGATCGTGACAGACCATGTACAGCCAGGGCAGTGATGTGTGTTAATTAAAGTAGTTAAAGATACAATGGTGTCCAAGAATCATCTTTACATCTACAAAAGAGGGGCTTATGTATATAGAAGAATTGTTCATATTTACAATGGTTCTTTTGGGAGAGATGTATATACATATACAGTTTATTCTGTTTGGAATTCCATGGGGCATGTGCAGGACCCCCAACAACCAGGCAGTCATTAATCTTTTTTCTTTTCTTTCTTTTTCTTATTTGGGGTTAGTATAAGGGGGGTGGTGGAAGGGTGGGGGGTTTGCTTTCCAAAAAGTTCTGTAAAAAATAAAATACAAATAATTTTAAAAAAATTAAAAAAAAAAAAAAAAAAAAAAAAGTGAGTTGGAAAGAGCTCTTGGGGCTAGCGGAATCAAGGGATATGGGGAGAAGGCAGGCACGGGGTACAGATTGTGGATGATCAGCCATGATCACAATGAATGGTGATGCTGGCTCGAAGGGCCAAATGGCCACCTCCTGCACCTATTTATCTATGTTTCTGTGTCTCTAATACTCGTTCACTATGTGTAGTCCATTTAATCGACCGGGGCAATTCACCGCAACCATCGTGTCGGCGGTCCACATACCACACAAAGCCAACACCAAGGTGGCAGCGGATGAATTATACTCGGTCATGAACTCTCTTTAAGAACCAAACCCTATGGTACCGTTCATCATTTGCGATGAACTCAACCAATGTAGCCTCAGGAATGCACAGGTAACTAAAATCAACAACTCTCTCTCTCCCCCAGCCCATCCCCCTCGGCAGGGCTTAAGTACGCCTACACGACCAGTAAGTATGCCTGTCGTTCCATTTGTCGCTATCGTTTGTCATCCGATCATCTATTGGTGGTGCTCCTGCATTCCGAAAGATTTAAGAACGAAGCACCAACGAAAAGAGCAACACATCAGTGGTCTGAGGAGACCGGGGTCTCCATTAGATCTGCCCTCAGTCGATGAAGTGGAACTTTTATTAAGCTATTTGCAGTTTCACACAGCGAAGGCACAGTAATCGGTCCGATTGGATAAGCGTTGGGGAACATTGCGTCGTAATATGAAGGCGCATTATCAGGAAATCAACTCAATCGAAGACCGGGCTGCATACAAAAACTGTGGCAAATCTCAATAATCAGCAGTTAATGGACGACGAAACAAATCTCCGTCATCAAACAATATAAATCTTTAATTTCAAAAGAGAATACAGATGCTGTAATCTTGAATAAAGAGACATAACTCAGCGGGTCATGCAGCATCCGTAGATGCAGCTGACGTAAGTTTTAGATTCGGGGCCATGAGACGGAGCAGAAGGCATCAATGATTAGAAAGTTGGAAAGTAAATGATGGGGCCGATCAATGGCAACATGTGAATGTTCCTGTGTAGCGTAGTGCGTGGCTGGGGATCAGAGTGAAGATGTTCCGTCTGCCTGTACGGGAGGACTGGATGAAGCTCATGACGGAACAGATGGGGAGTGAAGAGAGAGGTTCCACTGAATGGAATAGACAGAGAGCGGGTGGTGAACAGAGTGGCGTCACTTGGTCTTAAATATTATCTGGGCATGTTGGGATCTGTCCTCGTCTGGGGTGGGAATCTGCAATAAAGGGATCAGGAAGATGCACTTCCGTTTACAGGGCAACGGGTCAGGAATGGAAATTCCATCCCCGATGCAAAGACGACCTCACAGTGAATAATAATTGCCTATGGGATCCATTTTACTCCAGAAGACCTTCCTGCATCATTTATGGGTTCAAGGTTAATGTGCAAAAGATTAGTAGGAACCTGATGGGTAACTTTTTCACGCAAAGGATGGTGGATGTATGGAACAAGCTGCCAGAGGAGGTCGTTGAGGCAGGGACTGTCCAAACATGTAAGAAGCAGTTAGACAAGTACATGGATCGGACAGGTTTGGAGGCATATGGGCCAAACGCGCCCAGGTGGGAGTCGTGTGGCTGGAACATGTTGGCCGGTGTGGGCAAGTTGGGCCGAATGGCCTGTTTCCACTCTGTATCATTCTATGACTATGAGTCTATGCATGAATTGCTATCGGAGTTAAGTATCTGTGCTCTCTGAAGGCAGATTTCCCGTGCATTTGGAATGATGCGGTGATCGGAATCGAACCCCGGTCACCTGCTCGGGATTCAACAGGTGAGGCACCGTTGCCGATTGATGAAAGGAGACGCACAAATATCACAGTGTTTCCCCCGGAGCGGGAGCTGGAATAATGACAATCTGATGCAAAAACTCAGGAAACATAAAATCGGAAAATATGCGAGGATTTCTCACGGAATGATGTCGCGCGTCCGGACGCCGTGAGACCAGCGGTCGGCGGTCTGTCGAGGGAAGTGTTCGGTTTCATCAAGAAATGCACGTGACGACTGTTTTACAATAGAAACATTTAGGTCTCGTCCTAATCAGAAGCCTTGGATGAAAAGGGAGATTCACACTTGGTTAAAGTCCTGATCTGAGGCTTTGAAGCAAGATGACCCTGAACGGAACACGAAGGACAAGTGTGATCTCCGCAAGTCAAACAGGGATAAGAGGATTCCAAATCAGGCTGGGGGCTCAATTCAAGCAAGCGGATGCCTGGCGACTGCATTGGCTCTGATGACCACCACGGTTTACGAGCCGAACAATCTATCGTTGGATAACCCGCTTTGAACAGGAAAACACTGTTTCATCAATGCGTATTCACCCACCACCCGATGGTTCTGTCTAATAGATCCCGATGGCAGAGATCATAAAGCATGGAGACAGATAGCGCGGAAACAGGCCGTGCCGCCCAACATCCACGTGTCGATTAAAATGGACCATCTAATCTAATTCGGGTTGCCTACATCCCCGAAAACCTTTCCAAACCGTGTACCCTTCCAAATGTCCTTCACATTGTGTGTGCCTCGGCATGTTTCTGGGCAGGTCGTTTCACATTTCCTCAACTCTCTGAATGAAATAGTTGCCCCTCACGTTTATAATAAACATTAACATCTCTCACCTTAAACCCATGCCGTATCGTGCTTGATTTTCCTACCCTGTTAAATAGACTGTGCCTTCACTCCATTTGTTCCCCTCATACCCTTTTCGTCTGTAGAGGTCACCTCTCAGGCCCCTGTGCTCCTAGGCATAAAGACCAAATCTGTCCAACGAAGCCCTGTAGCCCAGGCCCTCGAGTGCTGGCAACATTTTCATCAATCAAGCATGATGGCATCTTTCGAGAAGATTAATTCTCGGTGATCGGTCGGTCCGAACGAACCATCTGGCCCGGTTTTGAAATAGTGCGCCTTTCAACGTATTCGCCGCCATCTGTAAACATTGTTTTGGTGTCAGTTGCAAACATACTAACTATGAGCGCACAAGTAGAGTTGCTGCCTTACAACGATTGCAGCTGAAGACCCGGGTTCGATTCCGACGACGGTGCTGTCTGTTCGCAGTTCGTGCGTTCTCCCGTGAGTTTTCTCCGAGATTGATGGTTTCCTTCCACACTCCAAAGACCTACAGATTTGTAGGTTAATTGGCTTGGTATTAGCCAAGTGCATCTAGGATTGAGTTAATATGCGAGGATCGCTGGTTGGAGCGGACTCGATGCGCCGAAGGGCCTGTTTCCGCGCTGTAAGTTTAGACTTTGGCAAAGGACAGTGATCAGTAGGAGGATAAAACAAATATCTTCCACCGACCCAGAAACAAAGTTTCGTATCAAAAGGGAATAAAGATACTAAATCTGGAATCTTGAATCTTGGAGGAACTCAGCTGGTCAAGCAGGTCTGTTAAAGCAACAGGTCGAATTCGACGTTTCGGTCCTACTCCCAGTGAGGTCGAGCACAAGGAGCTGAATTATTATAAAACAGGTAAAGGTTTCACTGAGATTGTCAGGGAGAGCATGGGATGTGCTGTGTAGCATAGCGTATGGCTGAGGGTCGGAATTAGATGTTCCGTCTATCTGTTCGGGAGGACAGGATGAAGGTCGTGACGGAACAAATGGGAAGTGAGGAGAAAGGTTCCACAGAGAGAAATAGACAGAGGGAGGGTGGTGAACAGACTGACGATACTGGGTGTGAACATATCGTCTGAATGTTGAGGTCTGCTCTAGTTAATTGTGGAAAGCTGCAATATGAGAGCAGAAAAACGCACTAATGCTAATATAAGAAAATAACTGCAGATGCTGGTACAAATCGAAGATATTTATTCACAAAGTGCTGGAGTAACTCAGCAGGTCGGGCAGCATCTCGGGAGAGAAGGAATGGGTGACGTTTCGGGTCGAGACCCTTCTTCAGACCCTTCACTAATGCTAATGGTATGTTGGCCTTCATAACGAGAGGATTTGAGTATAGGAGTAAAGAGGCCATTCTACAGTTGACCCGGCCCTGGTGAGACCACAGGTGCAGTATTGTGTGCAGTTTTGGTCTCCTAATTTGTGGAAGGACATCCTTGCTATTATGGTAGGTCCGGAGGATAATCCCCGGAATGGCGAAACTGACATATGGGGAAAGTTTGTAAAGATTGGGCTTGTCTTCACTGGAATTCAGTAGTAGCTGGCTGCCCTGATAACTAGATGGCTGGATAACCAGTGAGCTACATTTCTAGCCAATAGGATGGACAGCCAGAGAGCATATTAGCTGTCTATATAGAAACATGGTTTGCTACCTGGGTAGCTAGCTACCCGCATTGCATAACTTGAAAGCTAGATAGCTGGATGTGTAGATAGCTGAATAACTAGATTGCAAGATCGCTAGCTAGAGATATAGGCAGCTCTCTGTGGGGTGCGCTCTCTCTCTCGCGAGGCCCACAGAGGGAGATCTAGTCATATCTAGGTTTGTAGATAGCTACCTTGCAACCTAAATTGACAGATAGATCGCTCACGCCGGCTATATATATATATGGCTGGATGCCGAGATGGCTAAATGGCTTTCTGGCTAGATGGTTGGAAGGCTAGCTGGCTACTTGGGAAATTGTTCAGCTTGGAAGCTGGCTCGCTGGGTAGATGGCGAGCTGAATAAAGCCAGATGGCTGGATGGGCAGATGGCGAGATGGCTGATGAGTAGATGGCTAGAAAGCTTGATGGCCAGCTGGCTAGATAGCTAGATAGCTTAGCAGCTAGCTAGATAGATAGATGACTACATGGCTAAATGGCTTGATAGCTAGGTAGCAATAGGTGGTAGGTAGATAGCTAGATAGCCAGTTTAAGAAACAAATAGCTAGATTCATTGCGACAGAGATAAATGGATAGATAGCTCTATAATTAAATCACTAGATAGCTCGTTAGACTGCTAGCTAGATAGCTGGATAGCTAGATAGGTGGATTGCTAGCCAACAGGATAGATAACTAGGTAGATAGCTAAATATATAGTAAGCTAGATAATAAGGTAGCTCGCTTGGTAAATTCCTACAAGACTAAATAGCTATATAGCTAGGTGGATAGCTAGATAGGGAGATAGATAGACAGATAGATAGATAGCTAGTTAGTCTGTTAGCTATAGAGCTAACAGCTGGATGAATAGTCAAATTGATAGGTAGCAGGCTCCCTACATAGGTGGATAGCTGTTTAGCTAGTTAGCATGACAGCTAGGAAGCTGGATATCAAGTTATATAGATTGATTACCAGCGGGAAAGAGCCAGATAGCGTGTTAGCTTTCTAGATAGCCAAATACCTGCATTGCTAGATAGCTTGAACGCTAGACAGATTGATGGTGTGATAGCCGAATCTCTGCATAGCAAAAATAGTTAGCTAGTTGCGTAGGCAGCTCTTTGTGGAGTGCGGTCTCTCGCTCGCTCGCTCTCGGGGGGGGGGGGGGGGAGATGAAAGGGAGAACGAGAGAGACCCGTTTCGATCTAGCTAGATAGCTCATTAATCGCTATAAATCTCTCTTGCGATCTGGCTCGTGAGCTATCTACTGGTATAGCTGGCTAGATGCCTAGCTCACTAGCCATCTAGCAAAGCTTCATCAAGCTAAACCCGCTATCTGGCCGCCAAAGCTGTTGGCTAACAATCTAGTTATCTAGTTATCTATCTCTCTAGCTCTCAGGCA
>NW_027601280.1:256679-262296 GCF_053455715.1 Rhinoraja longicauda
TGAGGCAGGCGTAAGATCGGCCACCCTGAGAGTGAATGTGTGGAGTGCAACTGGCTCGGATGCAGTCCCCCGCTGTACACTCAGGACTGTGCTGCCAAATTCGGCTCTCACCGCCTCTGCTAGTCTGCAGGAGACTAGTCTGTGGTGGGCGGATCATGAACAATGACGACACGGAGCACAAGAGGAAGACGGGGAGCTGAGCAACACGGTGGGTGTCGGGAGAGCACCCTCTCACTCAAAGCCAGCAAGATGAAGGAGCTAGTTATTGTATGCAGGAATCTTGATGGAGCACCCTGCCCCAATCTGCATCAATGGGCCAAAGTGGAAATGGTTGAGAACTTGAAATTCCATGGCATTAATATAACCAATGATCTGTCGCGCAACGACCATATTTAAGCGTCAGCCAAGAAAGCACATCACTAGGAATCTGAGGAAATTCGGAATACCTCCAATGATTCTTACACACTTCAGGGTTCGGTGCTGGGCCCATTGCTGTTTGACGTCTATGTCAATGATTTGGATGAGAATGTACAATACATCACTAGTAAGTTTGCAGATGTCACTAACGTTAGTGCTATTGCAGATAGCGAAGATAGTTATTAAGAATGACAACAGTACCTTGATCAGTTGAGCTGGTGGGTTGAGGAATTGTTGACGAAGTTTAAAGCAGATAAGTGTGAAGTTTTGCATTTTGGGAAGTCAAACCAGCGTACGGATTACATAATGAATTGCAGGGCTCTGAGGAGTGTTGTAGTGAAGAGGGATCCAACAGTGCAGCTACACAGCTCCTTGGAAGTGGCGTCACAAGTAGACAGTTTGGTCAAGAAGGCATTTGGCACATTGGCCATCATCAATCACAGTATTGAATATCGATGTTGGGAGATCATGTTGCAGTTGTACAAGACATTCTGCCTCAGAGTATTGTGTTCCGTTTTGGTGATCCTGTTGGAGGAAAGATGGTGTTAAGATGGAAAGGATACAGAGTAGATTTACTCGGATGTCGCCAGCACTCGAGTGTCTGAGCGATACAGATAGGATGAGGGGGCTAGAACGTTATTTATTGGAGCGCAGGAGGATGAAGGATGATCTTTCGAGGTATACAAGATCATGAGAGGAATAGATTGTGTGAATGCCCAAACTTTTTAATCAAAGTAGGGGAATCGAGAACCAGAGGATATAGTTTAAGGTGACCGGTGGGAGATTTGATAGGAACCTCAGCGATATATATTTTAAACAAAGCAGGTTGGTGTGCGGATCGAGCTGTCGGATGAGGTAGATGAGGCAGGTGCTATCACAATGTTTTAAAAAAACATTTAGACATGTACTTTGATAGGTTAGGGTTAGACGGATATTGTCCTAATCTGGCAGTTGGGCCTGGCGTCGACGATTCGTGTTGCTTAGCAGGGACAGGTTGGGTGGAAGGACGTGTTTGCCCGCTGTGTGACTCTTATTCAAGGTTCAAGGTCAGTTTATTGTCACATGTACCAATTAAGGTACAGTGAAATTCGAATTACCATACAGCCATACTAAAAAAAGCTCCAAGACACACAACTAAATACAAGTTAAATAAACATCAACCACAGCGGATCGCCGTCTGAATATATCCTGTCTTTCTCTTCTGTTTTAGAAGCGCGGCAATTTCTACGATCTGCTTTACATTATCAATGATGTTACTGTGTTGCTCCTCCCATTCCTTCTTCTCACCTTTTTTCTGCATTGGTCTAACAGTTCATTTGTTGTTAACAACCATCCATCACCTTCTCCAGCGTACCAGCATCGGCTCCAATTTTAGTCTCCATCAGGGTACGAACATTGCCGCTCTAGTCATGGTTCTTACTCACCTCAAATCATTTGGTTGGTTATCGTATGTAAGGTTTGTCTGTGTCACGGGTACTGGTGTCCAGTGGAATTATTTGTTTCACTTGCTACCAGCTCTTTTCAGATGTATCATATATATTTGCAAACAGTTCAATCTTGTACAATAGACAGAGCAAAGAGGAAGATACACGAGCAAACTATAGTTCATGATATAGCATATCATGTTGCATATCGTACTTTAATTTCTTCAAACCCTGATTTATCTGTACATTTGTAAGAATAAAAAACATCTGCGCAAGCCGCATTGCATAATTCCGCTCAACGTTTGTCCTAAGAATCGGAAATGGACAGTTGAGTATACGAGTTTTGTAAAAACACAAAAGATTCATTCGAGCGGATGCAGAAATTCTCGTTTAAACATTGGAGTGCACAGTTGGAGAGGTAGATGTTGCAATACTTCCATAACCTTTGAGACCTCCCACTGGCTTGGCGGAGTTGTAAACATTGAAGATGCGAGGCACATATGATTGCAGGTGTAGGTTTAGGATTAGGATTATTATTGTTACATGGGGTACAGTGAAAGAAGAAATTGTGCTTTGCTTACTCTCCAGGCAGCTATTCCATGCACAGGTACAATGAGTTCGAACTCAAGTACCATAGATATAGAGAGGGGAAGGTACAGAGTACGGATACAGTTTCAGCAATGCAGCGCATCAGCTCCAGAGACAAGGTCCAATTACGACATGTGAATTAAACAGTACAATCGCTTATGGAAGGACCATTAAGAAGCCCGATGACGGACGGGAGGAAGCTGCTGGTTGTGCGCGCTTTCACGCATGTGTACTTTCTGCCGACTGGAGCAGGGAGAAGAGGGAATGATCTGAGTGAACGGGTCTTTGATTACATTGGCGGCTTTTCCGAGGCAGCGTATAGTGTAGATAGAATCAGTGGTGAGAAGTCTGCGCTGTGTGATGGACTGGGCTACATCTACAAATCTCTGCAACTGCTTGCGTTCCTAGGCACAGATTTTCTCAAATCAAGCTGTGATGCAGCCCTACATAATGCTTTCTATGGTGCACCTATAGAAGTTTGGAAGAGTCACTGGAGACATGCCAATTTTTCTATGTCTCTTCGGTATATCTCTGCGGGGCTTCTGGCCTGTTGCATCCATGTAGTTGGTCCACGACATATCTTTGGTGGGATTAACTCGAAGAAACGTGATGCTCTCTACCATTTCCATTTCTGCATTATCGTTGCTGATTGTGGCACGTACTTCAACGCGTTTCCTGAAGTCAATGACGAGCACTTGCTGACATTGAGGGAGAGGTTATTGTCCTGACACCACGTTTCTGCGTTGTCTATCTCCAAGGGGAAACACAGGCACACACGCACAATGCCAAGCTCAGGTTTGTTTAGACATTCAATCATAATTATCACACTTGGCTTGGTCTCACATACATTTCCATAACTGGTCATATTAGTCTTCCACATTGTCCATAAAAATATTCTTCCCAAAAGACGTCAGTGCGCCTTCGGGTTGTTGCTTCTATGTCTTTCATCCAGGATAGGCCTTGATAATATTACCAAGGGGAAATGGCAACCATTTCCACTTCTGCACCATTGATGCTGATTTGGCATGTATTGTATCTTGCTTCCTGAAGTCAATAACTAGCTCCTTCACCCTGCTGACATTGAGGAAAAGAATATTGTCTTGGCACCATGTATCTTATTTCTCTATCTCCTTCCCGTACTCCTTATTGTCATTCTTCCTGATTAGACCCACCGCAGTGATGTTGTGAGCAAACCTGTAGATGTAATTAAAGATAAATCTGTCCGTACAATCGAGAGTGTAAAGGGAGTATAGTGGGGGACTGAGACCGCATCCTTGCAGGGCGCCGATGTGGAGAGTTATTATGGAGGAGATGGTGTCCATTATCCTCACTGTCTGAGGTCCTTGGGCATTAGAGCCTTGGATGCAGTGGCGGAGGCTAGCAGATTCCCAGGTCTCGTAGTTTGGAGATAACAGTCACCTCTTCCCCACCAGACACACGGTCACACGCACAATGCCCAGCTCAAGTATGTTTGGAGTACAAGATCATAATTACAACCTATTCTTGGTTTCATGTTCATTTCCACCCAGGTCACATTAGTTTTTATTTCCCTATTTTCACAAAGATCTTCGCCCCAACCCTGTCTGCATTTCATAAATGGTCATTCTTGTTTTCTGGGGTAGATAATACTGCCTACGATTCAGATACATCTGCGGGAATATTTTACATCTGACCTCAGTCACTCCAAGGTGAATTCTTATCCTAAACGATAATCCGAACGTGATCATCCATAGGCGACTGTCATTCTCTCAACATCTATCCTGCAAAGTTCTCGCAGAAGTCTCGATGTCGGGTCAATACATTCACTTATCGTTCTTACGAGCTGCGCAGAATGGATGATCCGATCAACTGTTCGCCTTCGAGAGCCGCTTGATGCGACGGATGTCTCGAATTCTGTCTCTGCCCCGAGTCGAAGGTACGTATCCCGTTCCTTAAAAAAGATAGCGCCAGGACATAATATTCTGCGGACTAAGTTCTGGTAGATGGGATTTAGTAATTGAACAGCATACACACAGACAGTTTTTCGGCCTATGTCTATGCAATGTGACTCAATGGCTATTGGGCCGGTGTGTGCACGTTTCTCCACACGTGGTATCGACGTCAGTAGTTATAGCAGGGTTCACCACTATTTCCTTGAATGGGCAACACGGCAGTTGCAATAGGCAGCCAGGTTTGGTTATAGAATTACCTTTATTGTCATTCAAAATAAATTGAACGAAAATAATTTGCCACACAGCCACAACAGTAGAGTAAAAGACGCACGACACACAATTTTAACACAAACATCCATCACAGTGACTCCTCCAGACACTGTGATGGAAGGCAAAAAAACCCTTCTCTCTTCCCCCATGCTTCTCTCACGGACAGATAGTTCGACTTCTGCCGAGGCGACCGTGGCTCCGGACTCGCGCAGCTCACGCAAGGAAATGGAAGGTCCCGCGGCCGAGCCGCGCCGGGCGATGGAAGGACCCGCGACCGAGCCGTGCCGTGCCGGGCGATGGAAGGTTCCGCGGCCGAGCTGTGCCGGGCGATGGAAGGTCCCGCGGCCGAGCCGTGCCGGGCGATGGAAGGTCCCGCGACCGAGCCGTGCCGGGCAATGGAAGGTCCCGCGGCCGAGCCGCGTCTCGAGGAAGAGATTTTTTTATTTTTAAAGAAAGGTTCCCCCGCCCCCATATATACACAGCTAAAATAGACTACTACACATGTATAACACTAACATATAGACAAAAAAAGAAAAAAGACAAACAGACTGCCGGGGAGCCGCAGCCGCATGGCGGCGCAGCCATCTTGGATCTTATTTCTGCTGAGTAATAAATGTTGTGCAGCAACTGATTCTGCAGCAATGTTGAGGTGCGCTGATGAACCAGATTACTCGCTAATTCAGAGGGCGGTGCATCGCCAATATTCAACAGCTTACTTTGCATATCAATACTGTTTGTGATACATGGACAATCTTAATAGACATCATAGATGTTACTTACGTCAGATCATTAGCCTAGGTGAGGTTCAGCCAGGCCTCATGTTCCGAGATACAGTGAAAAGCGTCGCTTTGCACGCTGTCCATTGTTCAGATGAGCCATACATTGTTACAATCAGTTAACGTCCTGCTGATGCAGCGAGGAGGAAGATATAGAATGCTGATTATTGTTGGCTATTTCCATTAATCCCTGAATTGTCCGTATATTTGA
>NW_027601280.1:262796-272264 GCF_053455715.1 Rhinoraja longicauda
CATATTCAATGACTCGGTCAAATATAGCAAGCATTCTACGTGGCTTATTTATTACTCTAAACGTACTACCACGATTTGCGTGTTTCGCATTGGGAACTCAAGGTTCATCATAACCAATGCTGATGCTGCGATGCACTTATATTGTACAGACAGTGAGGGCTGTTGTGCCTTGATGTTGCAGTGTACTGCTGATGTTTAGCTTGATGGAGCTTTGCTAGATGGCTAGTGAGCTAGCATCTAGCCATCTATACCAGTAGATAGCTCACGAGCCAGATCGCAAGAAAGTTTTATAGCGATTAATGAGCTATCTAGCTAGATCGAAATAGGTCTCTCTCGTTCTCCCTTTCACCCCCCCCCGAGAGCGAGCGAGCGAGAGACCGCACTCCACAAAGAGCTGCCTACGCAACTAGCTACTATCTTTGCTATGCAGAGATCCAGCTATCACACTATCACACCATCCATCTGTCTAGCGTTCAAGCTATCTAGCAATGCAGGTATTTGGCTATCTAGAAAGCTAACACGCTATCTGGCTGTCTTTCCCGCAGGTAATCAATCAGGAGCACATGGGCCTGAGAGGTGACCTCTACGGGCGAAATGGGTATGAGGGGAATAAATTGAGTGAATGCACAGTCTATTTAACAGGGTAGGAAAATCAAGCACGATAGGGCATGGGTTTAAGGTGAGAGGTGTTAATGTTTAATACGGATACTTAATTCTGATAGAAATTCATGCATAGACTCATAGTCATAGAATGATACAGAGTGGAAACAGGCCATTCGGCCCAACTTGTCCACACCGACCAACATGTTCCAGCTACACGACTCCCACCTGGCCGCGTTTGGCCCATATGCCTCCAAATCTGTCCGATCCATGTACTTGTCTAACTGCTTCTTACATGTTTGGACAGTCCCTGCCTCAACGACCTCCTCTGGCAGCTTGTTCCATACATCCACCATCCTTTGCGTGAATAAGTTACCCACCAGGTTCCTACTAATCTTTTCCACATTCACCTTGAACCTATAAATGATGCAGGAAGGTGTTCTGGAGTAAAATGGATCCCATAGGCAATTATTATTCACTGTGAGGTCGTCTTTGCATCGGGGATGGAATTTCCATTCATGACCCGTTGCCCTGTAAACGGAAGTGCATCTTCCTTATCCCTTTATTGCAGATTCCCACCCCAGACGAGGACAGATCCCAACATGCCCAGATAATATTTAACACCAAGTGACGCCACTCTGTTCACCACCCGCTCTCTGTCTATTCCATTCAGTGGAACCTCTCTCTTCACTCCCCATCTGTTCCGTCATGAGCTTCATCCAGTCCTCCCGTACAGGCAGACGGAACATCTTCACTCTGATCCCCAGCCACGCACTACGCTACACAGGAACATTCACATGTTGTCACTGATCGGCCCCATCATTTACTTTCCAACATTCTAATCATTGATGCATTCTGCTCCGTCTCATGGCCCCGAATCTTCAACTCATGTCAGCTGCTTCTACGGAAGCTGCATGACCCGCTGAGTTATGTCTCTTTATTTAAGATTACAGCATCTGTATTCTCTTTTGAAATGAAAGATTTGTATTGTTTGATGACAGATTTGTTTCGTCGTCCATTAACTGATCATTATTGAGCTTTGCCACAGTCTTTGTATGCAGCCCGGTCTTCGATTGAGTTGATTTCCTGATAATTCGCCTTCATATTACGACTCAATGTTCCCAAACGCTTATCCAATCGGACCGATTACTGTGCCTTCGCTGGGTAAAACTGCAAATAGCTTAATAAGAGTTCCACTTCATCGACTGAGGTCAGACCTTATGGAAACGCCCGGTCTCCTCAGACCACTGCTGTGTTGATCTTTTCGTTGGTGCTTCGTTCTTAAATCTTTCTGAAAGCCAGCAAGAGCACCACCAATAAATGATCGGATGACAAACGATAGCGACAAATGGAACGGCAGGCATACCTACTGGGTCGTGTAGGCCAGAGTGCTTAAGCCCTGCCGAGGGGGATGGGCTGGGGGAGAGAGAGAGATGTTGATTTTAGTTACCTGTGCATTCCTGAGGCTAGATTGGTTGAGTTCATCGCAAATGATGAACAGTACCATAGGGTTTGGTTCTTAAAGAGAGTTCATGACCGAGTATAATTCATCCGCTGCCACCTTGATGTTGGCTTTGTGTGGTATGTGGACCGCCGACACGATGGTTGCGGTGAATTGCCCCGGTCGATTAAATGGACTACACATAGTGAACGGGTATTAGAGACATAGAAACATAGATAAATAGGTGCAGGAGGTGGCCATTTGGCCCTTCGAGCCAGCACCGCCATTCATTGTGATCATGGCTGATCATCCACAATCTGTAAGCCGTGCCTGCCTTCTCCCCGTATCCTTTGATTCCACTAGCTCCAAGAGCTCTGTCCAACTCACTTTTAAATGCATCCAGTGAATTGGCCTCCACTGTCTTCTGTGGCAGAGAATTCCACGAAGTCACAAATATCTGGGTGATTTTTTTTTTGCAACTCCGTTTTAAATGGCCTCCCCTTTATTCTTAGACAGTGGCCCCTGGTTCTTTCCTTTCCCGAATCTGACACCATTGAGATAATAATTTTCCTATTTGTTTTCGCCGCCAAAGTGGATAACCCCACATTTATCAATATTATACTGCATCTGCCTTGCATCTGCCCACTCACTCAACCTGTCCAAGTAACCCTGCAATCTCCTAACATCCTCTTCGCAGTTCACACCTCCACCCAGCTTTGTGTCATCTGCAAACTTGCTAGTGTTACTTCTAATTCCATCATCCAAATCATTAATATATATGGTAAATAGTTGCGCCCCTGCATCGAGCCTTGCGGCACTCCATTCGCCAGTGCCTGCCATTCTGAAAGGGACCCATTTATTCCCACTCTTTGCTTTCTATCTGCAAACCAATTATCTATCCATGTCAATACCCTTCCCCCAATACCATGTGCTCTAATCTTGCTCACCAATCTCCGTGTGGGACCTTACCAAAGCCTTCCTGAACGCCTAGATACACTACATTCACTGGCTCTCCATCCATTTTACTTGTCACATCCTCAAAAAAAAATCAGAAGATAGTCAAGCAGGATTTCCCCATCATAAATCCACGCTGACTTGAACCAATCCGTTTACTGCTATCCAAATGCGCCGTTATTACTTATTTCATATTTCACTCAGGCATCTTCCACACCACCGATGTCAGGCTAACTGGTCTATAATTCCCCGTTTTCTCTCTCTCGCTCCTTTCTTGAAAAATGGGTTAACATTCGCTCCCCTCCAATCCACAGGAACTCATCCTGAGTCTATTGAACATTGGAAAATGATCACCCATGCGTCCACGATTTCTAGAGCCATACTCGGTGATGCAGACCATCAGGCGCTGAGGAGTTATCAGCCTTCAGTACCACTGAACTAAGCCAACTGAACTATTTCGTGGCATAGTCAGCTTGTTCCATAAGGTTTTCCGTCGTGCTGTTTGACTCAATAACTATAAATAGAGTGGGATTTTGTGACTGGAAGACAGCCGGGGATGAGTCGTGAATTGGCCTCTGATTGCTTTTCCACGGTTGGGCATAATTTAGAAACCAACCGCACTTGCTTGAAAATAACATTTTATATCAAAGATTCAATTTGCCAACTGTTGCGAGCTGTGCGAAGTTCTATTTTTAGTTCCTCAGACACTGAAGCGCTGACTCTCATTTTAGTTCCATCCCGGGTGAACAATTCCCGGGCGTTGCCCAACTTCCAGCTTTTGGATAATGGGGACATCCGGTGTACAGAACGAGAATTGATACCCAGCAGTCAATCAATTGATCATTTGGGGATAATTTCTCGCAGTGGGTAGTTTCCGCGTTTCCTTTTCTAAATTTGGTGCGTCTGATCGTCACTACTGCTGCTCTGGAATCTGGGGAAGAGACACGCTGTTGTGCGTCTGCTTTCTTCAGTTATTGATCACTGCACACCAGCTGCCTGCTGAGCAGTCGGCCAGGGTTTGATTACCTGTCACCGCAGTTTGCCCAAACCATGGGCAATCCGCCTCTCTGGAGCAGCGGAGATTTCGCTCAGATCGCAATCAGCACACATTAATAAAAAGCAAGAATTTTTAATTGAGTTAAATGTGTTCCATGGCCAATTATCACTCACTGTGAACCGGTCCGTGGATCCGGGATGGAATTCTCCACCCGTCAGCTTTTCACGGTAAACCCATGAAAGCATAGAAAGATAGGTGCAGGAGGAAGCCACATGTGCTCGCTGTTTCTGCCAACAAAATGGCCACCACATGTGCTCGCTGTTTCTGTCAACAAAATGGCCGCCACATGTGCTCGCTGTTTCTGCCAACAAAATGGCCGCCACATGTGCTCGCTGTTTCTCTCAACAAAATGGCCTCCCCCAAGTTTATAACCTCCCATCCCTTACACCTCCTCCGATTGCTTCCTCCCATTCCAGCTTACTCCCCCAAGCTGGTTACCCCCCAATCCCTTACCCCCTAACCTGGCTACCTCCCTTCCCTTACCGAGCTAAGTTGGGTACCTCCAGTCCCTTACTCCCGTAAGCTGTCTCCCTCTCATCCCTCACTCCCCAAGCTTGGTATCTCCCATTCCCCCTTACTGCCCCAAACTGGCTACCTTGCATCCATTACTCCCTCTAGCTGGCTACATCCCACCCAGCAGGCTAACACCCCCCAGCTGGCTATCTCCCTTCCTCTACTCCCCAAATCTGGATACCTCCCATTCCCCTCACCCCCACAAGCTGGATTCTCCCCATCCAATAGACAATAGACAATAGGTGCAGGAGAAGGCCATTCGGCCCTTCGAGCCTGTACGCACCGTGATTCAATGTGATCGTGGCTGATCATTCTCAATCAGTACCCCGTTCCTGCCTTCTCCCCATACCCCCTGACTCCGCTATCCTTAAGAGCTCTATCTAGCTCTCTTTTGATTGCATCCGGAGAATTGGCCTCCACTGCCTTCTGAGGCAGAGAGTCCCACAGATTCACGACTAAATGACTGGAAACGTTTTTCCTCATCTCCGTTCTAAATGGCCGACCCCTTATTCTTAAACTGCGTGGCCCCTTGTTTTGGACTCCCCCAACATTGGGAACATGTTTCCTGCCTCTAACGTGTCCAACCCCTTTATAATCTTATACGTTTCGATAAGAGCCTTCTAAATTCCAGTGTGTACAAGCCTAGTCGCTCCAGTCTTTCAACATACGACAGTCCCGCCATTCCGGGAATTAACCTGGTGAACCTACGCTGCACGCCCTCAATAGCAAGAATATCCTTCCTCAAATTTGGAGACATAAACTGCACACAGTACTCCAGGTGCGGTCTCACTAAGGCCCTGTACATCTGCAGAAGGACCTCTTTGCTCCTATACTCAAACTAGGAGACTAAAACTGCACACAGTACTCCAGGTGTGGTCTCACTAGCGCCCTGTACAACTGCAGAAGGACCTATTTGCTCTTATACTCAACTCCTCTTGTTATGAAGGCCAACATGCCATTGGCTTTCTTCACTGCCTGCTGTACCTGCATGCTTCCTTTCAGTGACTGATGCACTAGGACACCCAGATCTCGTTGTACATCCCCTGTTCCTAACTTGACACTATTCAGATAATACTCTGCCTTCATATTCTTACCACCAAAGTGGATAACCTCACACTTATCCACATTAAACTGCATCAGCCATGCATCCGCCCACTCATACAACCTGTCCAAGTCACCCTGCAACCTCATAGCATCTTCCTCACAGTTCACACTACCACCCAGCTTTGTATCATCGGCAAATTTGCAGTCTGCAGTCGCTCCAGTCTTTCAACATACGACAGTCCCGCCATTCCGGGGATTAACCTGGTGAACCTACGCTGCACGCCCTCAATAGCAAGGACGTCCTTCCTCAAATCTGGAGGCCAAAACTGCACACAGTACTCCAGGTGTGGTCTCACTCCGCGAACGGTCAAGCCACACAAGGCCGCAGGCTCGGATGGAGTTCAAGGAAGGGTTACTTAGGGACTGTGCTGAACAGTTGGCTGAGGTATTCACCAGGATTTTGAACCTGTTGTTATCTCTGGCTACAGTCCCCAAGTGCCTGAAGTCGTCTACCATAGTGCCGGTGACGAAAAAAGCAAAGATCACCAACCTGAACGACTATCGCCCGGTTGCCCAAACTCCGGTAGTCATGAAGTGCTTTGAAAGTCTGTTCCTCTCACACATCAAATCCAGCATCCCTGACTCATTGGACTCGCATCAATGTGCACATAAGGCAAACAGATCCACAGAGGACGCCATCTCTCTGGGTCTTCACACTGTCCTGACTCACCTGGAGAGACAGGGCACGTACGTGAGGATGCTACTCATTGACTATAGCTTTGCCTTCAAACACGGTCATCCCCACCAAGCTCATCACCAAACTCCACCAGCTAGGCCTCAGCTCGTCGTTATGCGACTGGATCCTGGACTTCCTGCTGGAGCGACCGCAGGCAGTGAGAATGGGCCCGCACCTGTCCTCCACTATCACCCTGAGTACCGACCGGCACACCACAGGGCTGTGTTCTGAGCCCAATGCTCTAATCCCTCTTCACACACGACTGTGTTCTTGCATTCGACACCAACACCATTGTCAAGTTTGCAGACGACACAACGGTGATCGGGCTGATCACCAAAGGTGATGAAACACACTACAGAACCTGACGGACTGGCGCTCGGATAACAAACTGCCCCTAAATACCACCAAAACCAAGGAGCTAATCATCAACTTCCGTAGGTCACACAACGGGGAATACGCCCCGACCTTTATCAACGGGGACAGTGTGGCGAGAGTGTCCAGCTTCAAGTTTCTGGGCACCCACATTTCGGAGGACCTAACATGGTCCAATAACACCACTGCGCTGGTCAAGAACGACTGTTCTACCTGAGAACACTGAAGATGTCCGGTCTGCCCCAACAGCTGCTGACGACCTTCTACCGCTGCACCATAGAGAGCATCCTAACGCATGGCATCCCTGTGTGGTACCTCAGCTGCACGGAGGCAGAAAGGAAAGCTCTTCAGCGGGTAGTCCATAGAGCTCAGAGGACCATCGGAACACAGCTACCAGCCTTGGAGGGCATCTAGAACACACGATGCCTCAGAAAAGCCACCAGCATCCGCAAAGACTCCTCACACCCCTGCAACAGTCTGTTGGGGACCTCCACCATCGGGCAGACGATACAAGGCCTTCTATGCCCGGACCTCCAGACTCAGGAACAGCTTCATCCCCAGGGCCATAGCTGCTATGAACCGGTCCTGCTGCGTCGGATGGACACATCGCAGAGTGAACCGGCACAGATAGACAATAGACAATAGGTGCAGGAGGAGGCCATTCGGCCCTTCAAGGCAACACCGCCAATCAATGTGATCATGGCTACTGAATCAGTACCCCGTTCCTACCTTCTCCCCATACGCCCTGACTCCGCCATCCTTAAGAGCTCTATCTAGCTCTCTCTTGAATGCATTCAGAGAATTGTCCTCCACTGCCTTCTGAGGCAGAGAATTCCACAGATTCACAACTCTCTTACTGAAAAGGTTTTTCCTCATCTCCATTCTAAATGGCCTACCCCTTATTCGTAAACTGTGGCCCCTGGTTCTGGACTCCCCCAACATTGGGAACATGTTTCCTGCCTCTAACGTGTCCAAACCCTTATTAATCTTATACGTTTCGATAAGATCTCCTCTCATCTTTCTAAATTCCAGTGTATCCAAGCCCAGTCTTTCAACATCTACTTGCACTTTATTTTGTTATAAAACTGTTCTAATTTGTTTCATTGGGTTGTTTAAATTAATACTGACTAGCTAATTCATTTATTGCATCGTATGGGAGGCACATTCCCAATCTTGTTTTACTCCTGTACAATGACAATAAGGATATATTGTATTGTATTGTATTATATTGTTCAACTGCAGAAGGACCTCCTTGCTCCGAAACTCAAATTAGGAGACCAAAACTGCACACAATAGTCCAGGTGTGGTCTCACCAGGGATCGGACAAGTTAGATGCAGGAAACAAGTTAGGTGTGTCAATGTATGCATAGGCATGTCAATCAGTGTCCATTGGTGTGTCAATCAGTGTGCATAAGCGTGTCAATCAGTGTGCATAGGCGTGTCAATCAGTGTGCAGAGGCGTGTCAATAAGTGTGCATAGGCATGTCAATCGGTGTGCATAGGCGTGTCAATCAGTGTGCATAGGCGTGTCAATCATGTGCATAAGCATGACAATCAGTGTGCATATGTCTCCCCGCTAGGGGAGAAAGGGCGCCTCCGATTGGCCGCCGCGCCCATTGCTATGGCGTCTTTTGTTGCCAGGTGGGGAAAGAGGCCTTTGATTGGCCAGGTGGAAGAGCGGCAGACGATTGGCCAACGTATCCTGTTGCCGGGATATAAAGGGACCTTTGATTGGCCACCGCGCCCATGTCTATGGCATCATCTGTTGCCGGGCTTCAACGGGACCGCTGATTAGTCGCCGCACCCATGCCTTAAAGCGTCATCTGATGCCAGGACTAAAAAGGGATCTCTGATTGGCTGCCGCGCCCATGTCTATAGCGTCATTTAGTGCTTGGGAGAAAGAACGCCGCTGATTGGTCACCTGCGCCACAGCGCATTGCGTCATCTGATCCTAGGGGAGAAAGAGCACCGCTGATTGGCCGCCGCGCCAAAGTCTATGGCGTCATCTGTTGCCAGGGTTTAAAGCAACCTATGATTGGCCGCCGCGCCCATGTCTATGGCGTCATCTGTTCCCAGGAGAGGAGCACCTCTGATTGGTCACCGCGCTGCAGCGCAAAAGCGTTATCTGACGCCAGGGGAGAAAGAGTACCTCTGATTGTACTGCACGTGGGCGGCACGGTAGCGCAGCGGTAGAGTTGCTGCTTTACAGCGAATGCAGCGCCGGAGACTCAGGTTCGATCCTGACTACGGGTGCTGCACGGTAAGGAGTTTGTACGTTCTCCCTGTGACCTGCGTGGGTTTTCTCCGAGATCTTCGGTTTCCTCCCACACTCCAAAGACGTGTAGGTTAATTGGCTGGGTAAATGTAAAAAAAATTGTCCCTAGTGGGTGTAGGATAGTGTTAATGTACGGGGATCACTGGGCTGCACGGACTTGGTGGGCCGAAAAGGCCTGTTTCCGGCTGTATATATATGATATGATATGATTGGCCACCGTGCCCACAGGGTATAACAGGACCTCTGAGTGCCGCCGCGCCTATGCCTTTGTCGTCGCCTGTTGCCAGGGTGGAAAGAGCAACTCTGATTGGCCGCCGCGCACATGCCTTTTGCGTCTCCTGTTGCCTGGGCAGAACGAGACCGCTGATTGGCCGCCGCGCCACAGCGCAGAACGTCATCTGTTGCCATGGGGGTGGGAAATGATTTTTTTTGTGTAGGATTCCTAAGTTGAACTGATACAATCTGCATTTTGGAAT
>NW_027601280.1:272764-300679 GCF_053455715.1 Rhinoraja longicauda
GAACTTCGCACACCTCGCAACAGTTGGCAAATTGAAACTTTGATATAAAATGTTATTTTCAAGCAAGTGCGGTTGGTTTCTAAATTATGCCCAACCATGGAAAAGCAATAAGAGGCCAATTCGCGACTCATCCCCGGCTGTCTTCCAGTCACACAATCCCACTCTATTTATAGTTATAGAGTCAAACAGCACGACGGAAAACCTTATGGAACAAGCCAATGGAATGTTGCCCTTCATAACAAGAGGAGTTTAGTATAGGAGCAAAGAGGTCCTTCTGCAGTTGTACAGGGCCCTAGTGAGACCGCACCTGGAGTACTGTGTGCAGTTTTGGTCTCCAAATTTGAGGAAGGATATTCTTGCTATTGAGGGCGTGCAGCGTAGGTTTACTAGGTTAATTCCCGAAATGGCGGGACTGTCATATGTTGAAAGACTGGAGCTACTAGGCTTGTATACACTGGAATTTTAAAGGATGAGAGGAGGTCTTATCGAAACGTATAAGATTATAAGGGGTTGGATACGTTAGAGGCAGGAAACATGTTCCCAATTTTGGGGGAGTCCAGAACAAGGGGCCACAGTTTAAGAATAAGGGGTAAGCCATTTAGAACTGAGATGAGGGGAAAAAATTCAGTCAGAGAGTTGTGAATCTGTGGAATTCTCTGCCTCAGAAGGAAGTGGCCAATTCTCTGAATGCATTCAAGACAGAGCTAGATAGAGCTCTTAAGGATAGCGGAGTCAGGGGGTATGGGGAGAAGGCAGGAACGGGGTACTGATTGAGAATGATCAGCCATGATCACATTGAATGGCGGAGCTGGCTCAAAGGGCCGAATGGCCTCCTCCTACACCTATTATCTATTGTCTATTGTCTATTGTCTTCCAGTCACACAATTCCACTTTATTTATAGTTATAGAGTCAAACAACACGACGGAAAACCTTATGGAACAAGATGACTATGCCACGAAATAGTTCAGTTAAGTCAAGTCAAGTCAAGTCAAATTTATTTGTCATATACACATACTCGATGTGCAGTGAAATGAAAGTGGCAATGCCTGCGGGTTGTGCACAAAAATAATTACAGTTACAGCATATAAATAAAGTTAATAAGTTACTAAACATAGCACAAAAAGTGTCGACAAAAATTTAGTCTCTGGGGTTATCAAAGTTGACAGTCCTGATGGCCTGTGGGAAGAAGCTCCGTCTCATCCTCTCCGTTTTCACAGCGTGACAGCGGAGGCGTTTGCCTGACCGTAGCATCTGGAACAGTCCGTTACTGGGGTGGCAGGGGTCCCTCATGATCTTGCTTGCTCTGGATCTGCACCTCCTGATGTATAGGTCCTGCAGGGGGACGAGTGTAGTTCCCATGGTGCGTTCTGCCGAACGCACTACTCTCTGCAGGGCCATCCTGTCCTGGGCAGAGCTGTTCCCAAACCAGACTGTAATGTTGCCGGACAGGATGCTCTCTACAGTTAGTTTAGTTCAGTGGGACTGAAGGCTGATAAATCCCCAGCTCCTGATGGTCTGCATCACAGAGTACTCAAGGAGATGGCTCTCGAAACCGTGGACGTATGGGTGATCATTTTCCAATGTTCAATAGACTCAGGATGAGTTCCTGTGGATAGGAGGGGAGCGAATGTTAACGTATTTTTCAAGAAAATAGCGAGAGAGAAAACGGGGAATTACAGATCATCGGTGTTGGAAAAGATGGTGGAGTCAATTATTAAAGAGGTAATAACGGCGCATTTGGATAGCAGTAAAAGGATTGGTCCAAGTCAGCATGGATTTATGATGGGGAAATCCTGCTTGACTATCTTCTGAATTTTGTTCAGGATGTGACAAGTAAAATGGATGGAGAGCCAATGAATGTAGTGTATCTAGGTGTTCAGGAAGGCTTTGGTAAGTTCCCACAAGGAGATTGGTGAGCAAGATTAGAGCACATGGTATTGGGTGTAGGGTATTGACATGGATAGATAATTGGTTTGCAGACAGGAAGCAAAGAGTAGGAATAAATGGGTCCCTTTCAGAATGGCAGGCACTGGCGAATGGAGTGCCGCAAGGCTCGACGCAGGGGCGCAACTATTTACCATATATATTATTGATTTGGATAATGGAATTAGAAGTGACACTGGCAAGTTTGCAGATGACACAAAGCTGGGTGGAGGTGTGAACTGTGAAGAGGATGTTAGGAGGTTGCAGGGTTACTTGGACAGGTTGAGTGAGTGGGCAGATGCATGGCAGATGCAGTATGACGTAGATAAATGTGGGGGTTATCCACTTTGGCGGCGAAAACAAATAGGGCAATTATTATCTCAATGGTGTCAGATTCGGGAAAAGGAAAGAACCAGGTGCCACGGTCTAAGAATAAAGGGGAGGCCATTTAAAACGGAGGTGCAAAAAAAAAATCACCCAGATAGTTGTGACTTTGTGAATTCTCTGCCACAGAAGACAGTGGAGGCCAATTCACTGGATGCTTTTAAAAGTGAGTTGGACAGAGCTCTTGGGGCTAGCGGAATCAAGGGATATGGGGAGAAGGTAGGCACGGGGTACAGATTGTGGATGATCAGCCATGATCACAATGAATGACGATGCTGGATCGCAGGGCCAAATGGCCACCTCCTGCACCTATTTATCTATGTTTCTATGTCTCTAATATCCGTTCACTAAGTGCCGTCCATTTAATCGACCGGGGCAATTCACCGCAACCATCGCGTCGGCGGTCCACATACCACACAAAGCCAACACCAAGGTGGCAGCGGATGAATTATACTCGGTCATGAACTCTCTTTAAGAACCAAACCCTATGGTACTGTTCATCATTTGCGATGAACTCGAACAATCTAGCCTCAGGAATGCACAGGTAACTAAAATCAACACCTCTCGCTCTCTCCCCCAGCCCATCCCCCTCGGCAAGGCTTAAGCACTCTGGCCTACACGACCAGTAAGTATGCCCGCCGTTCCATTTGTCGCTCTCGTTTGTCATCCGATCATCTATTGGTGGTGCTCCTGCTGGCATTGAGAATGATTTAATAACGAAGCACCAACGAAAAGAGCAACACAGCAGTGGTCTGAGGAGACCGGGTGTCTCCATTAGGTCTGCCCTCAGTCGATGAAGTTAAGCCATTTGCAGTTTCACAGAGCGAAGGCACAGTAATCGGTCCGATTGGATGTGCGTTGGGGAACATTGAGTCGTAATATGAAGGCGAATTATCAGGAAATCAACTCAATCGAAGACCGGGCTGCATACAAAGACTGTGGCAAATCTCAATAATCAGCAGCTAATGGACGACGAAACAAATCTCCGTCATCAAACAATATAAATCTTTAATTTCAAAGGAGAATACAGATGCTGTAATCTTGAATAAAGAGACATAACTCACCGGGTCATGCAGCATCCGTAGAAGCAGCTGACGTAAGTTTTAGATTCGGGGCCATGAGACGGAGCAGAAGGCATCAATGATTAGAAAGTTGGAAAGTAAATGATGGGGCCGATCAATGGCAACATGTGAATTGTCCTGTGTAACGTAGTGCATGGCTGGGGATCAGAGTGAAGATGTTCCGTCTGCCTGTACGGGAGGACTGGATGAAGCTCATGACGGAACAGATGGGGAGTGAAGAGAAAGGTTCCACTGAATGGAATAGACAGAGAGCGGGTGGTGAACAGAGTGGCGTCACTTGGTGTTAAATTTTATCTGGGCATGTTGGGATCTGTCCTCGTCCGGGGTCGGAATCTGCAATAAAGGGATAAGGAAGTTGCACTTCCGTTGACAGGGCAACTGGTCATGAATGGAAATTCCATCCCCGATGCAAAGACGACCTCACAGTGAATAATAATTGCCTATGGGATCCATTTTACTCCAGAACACCTTCCTGCATCATTTATAGGTTCAAGGTGAATGTGGAAATGATTAGTATGAAACTGATGGGTAACGTTTTCACGCAAAGGATGGTGGATGTATGGAACAAGCTGCCAGAGGAGGTCGTTGAGGCAGGAACTGTCCAAACATGTAAGAAGCAGTTAGACAAGTACATGGATCGGACAGATTTGGAGGCATATGGGCCAAACGCGGCCAGGTGGGAGTCGTGTAGCTGGAACATGTTGGCCGGTGTGGGCAAGTTGGGCCGAATGGCCTGTTTCCACTCTGTATCATTCTATGACTCTATGAGTCTATGCATGAATTGCTATCTGAATTAAGTATCTGTGCTCTCTGAAGGCAGATTTCCCGTGCATTGGGAATATTGCGGTGATCGGAATCGAACCCCGGCCACCTGCTCGGGATTCAACTGGCGGGGCACCGTTGCCGATTGATGAAAGGAGACGCACAAACAGCACAGTGTTTCCCCCGGAGCGGGAGCCGGAATAATGACAGTCTGGTGCAAAAACTCAGGAAACATAAAATCGGAAAATATGCGATGATTTCTCACGGAATGATATTGCGCGTCCGGACGCCCTGAGACCAGCGGTCCGCGGTCTGTCGAGGGATGTGTTCGGTTTCATCAAGAAATGCACGTGACGGCTGTTTATCAATAGAGACATTTAGGTCTCGTCCTAATCAGAACGCTTTGGATGAAAAGGGAGATTCACACTTGGTTAATGTCCTGATCTGAGGCTTTGAAGCAAGATGACCCTGAACGGAACACGAAGGACAAGTGTGATCTCCGCCAGTCAAACAGGGATAAGAGGATTCCAAATCAGGCTGGGCGCTCAATTCAAGCAAGCGGATGCCTGGCGACTGCATTGGCTCTGATGACCACCACGGTTTACGAGCCGAACAATGCATCTCTACTGTTGGATAACCCGCTTTGAACAGGGAAACACTGTTTCATCAATGCGTATTCACCCACCACCCGATGGTTCTGTCTAATACATCCCGATGGCAGAGATCATAAAGCATGGAGACATATAGCGCGCAAACAGGCCGTGCCGCCCAACATCCACGTGTCGATTAAAATGGACCATCTGATCTAATTCGGTTTGCCCATATCCCCGAAAACCTTTCCAAACCGTGTACCCGTCCGTCCAAATGTCCTTCACATTGTGTGTGCCTCAGCATGTTTCTGGTCAGGTCGTTTCACATTTCCTCAACCCTCTGAATGAAATAGTTGTCCCTCACGTTAATATTAAACATTAACACCTCTCACCTTAAACCCATGCCCTATCGTGCTTGATTTTCCTACCCTGTTAAATACACTGTGCATTCACTGGATTTATTCCCCTCATACCCTTTTCGCCTGTAGAGGTCACCTCTCAGGCCCCTGTGCTCCTATGCATAAAATCCAAACCTGTCCAACGAAGTCCAGGCCATCGAGTGCTGGCAACATTTTCATCAATCAAGCATGATGGCATCTTTCACGAAAGTCAATTCTCGGTGAGCTGTCGGTCCGAACGAACCATCTGGCCCGGTTTTGAAATTGTGCGCCTTTCAACGTATTCGCCGCCATCTGTAAACATTGTTTTGGTGTCAGTTGCAAACATACTAACTATGAGCGCACAAGTAGAGTTGCTGCCTTACAACGCTTGCAGCTGAAGACCCTGGTTCGATTCCGACTACGGTGCTGTCTGTTCGCAGTTCGTACGTTCCCCCGTGAGTTTTCCCCGAAATTGTTGGTTTCCTTCCACACTCCAAAGACCTACAGGTTTGTAGGTTAATTGGCATGGTATGAGCCAAGTGCATGTAGGATTGAGTTAATATGCGAGGATCGCTGGTTGGAGCGGACTCGATGCGCCGAAGGGCCTGTTTCCGCGCTGTAAGTTTAGACTTTGGCAAAGGACCGTGATCAGCAGGAGGATAAAACAAATATCTTCCGCCGACCCAGAAAAAAAGTTTCGTATCAAAAGGGAATAAAGATACTAAACCTGGAATCTTGAATCTTGGAGGAACTCAACTGGTCAAGCAGGTCTGTGAAAGCAACAGGTCTAATTCGACGTTTCGGCCCTACTCCCAGTGAGGTCGAGCACAAGGAGCTGATTTATTATAAAATAGGTAAAGGTTTCACTGAGATTGTCAGGGAGAACATGGGATGTGCTGTGTAGCATAGCGTATGGCTGAGGGTCGGAATGAGATGTTCCGTCTATCTGTTCGGGAGGACAGGATAAAGGTCCTGACGGAACAAATGGGAAGTGAGGAGAAAGATTCCACAGAGAGAAATAGACAGAGGGGGGTGGTGAACAGACTGACGACACTGGGTGTGAACATATCGTCTGAATGTTGAAATCTGCTCTAGTTAATTGTGGAAAGCTGGAATATGAGAGCAGAAAAACGCACTAAAGCTAATATAAGAAAATAACTGCAGAGGCTGGTACAAATCGAAGGTATTTATTCACAAAGTGCTGGAGTAACTCAGCAGGTCGGGCAGCATCTCGGGAGAGAAGGAATGGGTGACGTTTCGGGTCGAGACCCTTCTTCAGACCCTTCACTAATGCTAATGGTATGTTGGCCTTCATAACGAGAGGATTTGAGTATAGGAGTAAATAGGCCATTCTGCAGTTGTACCGGGACCTGGTGAGATCACAGCTGGAGTATTGTGTGCAGTTTTGGTCTCCTAATTTGTGGAAGGACATCCTTGCTATTGTGGTAGGTCCGGAGGATAATCCCCGGGATGGCGGAACTGTCATATGGGGAAAGTTTGTAAAGGTTGGGCTTGTCTTCACTGGAATTCAGTAGTAGCTGGCTGCACTGATAACTAGATGGCTGGATAACCAGTGAGCTACATTTCTAGCCAATAGGATGGACAGCCAGAGAGCATATTAGCTGTCTAGATAGAAACATAGTTTGCTACCTGGGTAGCTAGCTACCCGCATTGCATAACTTGAAAGCTAGATAGCTGGATGTGTAGATAGATGAATAACTAGATTGCAAGATCGCTAGCTAGAGATATAGGCAGCTCTCTGTGGGGTGCGCTCCCTCTCTCGCGAGGCCCACAGAGGGAGATCTAGTCATATCTAGGTTTGTAGATAGTTACCCTGCAAGCTAAATTGACAGATAGACCGCTCACGCCGGCTATATATATATATGGCTGGATGACTAGATGGCTAAATGGCTTTCTGGCTAGACGGTTGGAAGGCTAGCTGGCTACTTGGGAAATTGATCAGCTGGGAAGCTGGCTCGCTTGGTAGATGGCGAGCTGAATAAAGCTAGATGGCTGGATGGTCAGATGGCGAGCTGGCTTGATGAGTAGATGGTTAGAAAGCTTGATGGCCAGCTGGCTAGATAGCTAGATAGCTTAGCAGCTAGCTAGATAGATAGATGGCTAAATGGCTTGATAGCTAGGTAGCAATAGGTGATAGGTAGATAGCTAGATATCCAGTTTAAGAAACAAATAGCTAGATTCATTGCTACAGAGATAAATGGTTAGATAACTCTATAATTAAATCACTAGATAGCTCGTTAGACTGCTAGCTAGATAGCTGGATAGCTAGATAGGTGGATTGCTAGCCAACAGGATAGATAACTAGATAGATAGCTAAATATATAGTTAGCTGGATAATAAGGTAGCTCGCTTGGTAAATTCCTACAAGACTAAATAGCTATATAGCTAGGTGGATAGCTAGATAGGGGGATAGATAGACAGATAGATAGATAGCTAGTTAGTCTGTTAGCTATAGAGCTAACAGCTGGATGAATAGTCAAATTGATAGGTAGCAGGCTCCCTACATAGGTGGATAGCTGTTTAGCTAGTTAGCATGACAGCTAGGAAGCTGGATATCAAGTTATATAGATTGATTACCAGCGGGAAAGACAGCCAGATAGCGTGTTAGCTTTCTAGATAGCCAAATACCTGCATTGCTAGATAGCTTGAACGATAGACAGATGGATAGTATGATAGCTGGATCTCTGCATAGCAAAAATAGTTAGCTAGTTGCGTAGGCAGCTCTTTGTGGAGTGCGGTCTCTCGCTCGCTCGCTCTCAACAGTTCAACAGAGCTTTATTTGTCATTCGGTACCAAGGTACCGAACGAAACTACATAGCAGTCATACACAAAAAAAACCACAAGACACATAACCCCAACACAAACGTCCATCACAGTGACTCCAAACACCCCCTCACTGTGATGGAGGCAACAAAACTTCCACTCTCTTCCCCACGCCCACGGACAGACAGCTCGTCCCCGACCGACCCGCACAGTCCCCGCAAGGGGATGGAAGTCCCCGCGGCAGAGTCGCACCGGGCGCCGAAACGTTTCGTGGCCGAGCCGGGCGATGGAAGGGCCCGCGACCGAGCGCTGCGCAGCTAAGTCCCGCGGCCGAGCCGCACCGGGCGATGGAAGGCCCCGCGGCCAAGCCGCACCCGGCGATGTTAAGTCCAGCGACCGAGCCGCACCAGCGATGAAAAGTCCCGCGGCCGAGCCTCACCGGGCGATGTAAAGTCCCGCGGCCGAGCCGCGCCGGGCGATGTAAAGTCCCGCAGCCGAGCCTTGCCGGGCGATGTAAAGTCCCGCGGCCGAGCCGCACCGGGCGATGTTAGGCCCCGCGGCCGAGCCGCACCGGGCGATGTTGCGCCCCGCTGCCGAGCCGCACCGGGCACTGTTAAGTCCAGCGGCCGAGCCGCACCAGCGATGGAAGACCCCGCGGCCGAGCCGCACCGGGCGATGGAAGGCCCCGCGGCCAAGCCGCACCGGGCACTGTTAAGTCCAGCGGCCGAGCCGCACCGGGCGATGTTAAGTCCAGCGGCCGAGCCGCACCAGCGATGGAAGGCCTCGCGGCCGAGCTGCACCGGGCGATGGAAGGCCCCGCGGCCAAGCCGCACCGGGCACTGTTATGTCCAGCGGCCGAGCCGCACCGGGCGATGTTAAGTCCAGCGGCCGAGCCGCACCGGGCGATGGAAGGCCCCGCAGCCGAGCCGCACCCCGCGCCGTGAGGAAGAGACCTAAAAGAGAAAGGTTTCCCCCCCCCACCCACACCCCACCCCCACCCACACCACCACCCCCCACATACACAACCAAAAAAAAAAACCATCCCAACACCGACACACAACAACAAAAAAAGGAAAAAAGACGAACAAACTGCTAGCGAGCCGCAGCCGTTAGGCGCCGCCACTTCCACTCGGGGGGGGGGGTGAAAGGGAAAACGAGAGAGACCCATTTCGATCCAGCTAGATAGCTCATTAATCGCTATAAATCTCTCTTGCGATCTGGCTCGCGAGCTATCTACTGGTATAGCTGGCTAGATGCCTAGCTCACTAGCCATCTAGCAAAGCTCCATCAAGCTAAACCGGTATCTGGCCGCCAAAGCTGCTGGCTAACAATCTAGTTATCTAGTTATCTATCTCTCTAGCCCTCAGGCAAGTTAGTGACCTAGCTATGTTGCTACCAAAATAGTTAGCTCTTTACCTATCAATCAAGCTATCTCGGGAAATGGATTGCTAGCCAGCAGGATAGACTGCCAGACAGCATGTGTGCTATCTCGATAGCAAGATAACGAACTACCTAGATAGCTATCTACATGCAATGCTAGACAGCTAGAAAGCTGGATATCTGTATATCAGCTATCAGCGAGATAGCTGGAGATATTGATAGTAAATAGGTAGCTCTCTATCTAGGCAGCTATTTGAGGGGTGCGCGCTCTCTCTCTCTCTCTCTCTCATCCTCTGTGGGCCTCGTGAGAGAGGGAGATCTTGTTGAGTGGGAATGATAGGTGAGCCATGATAGAATGCAGGAGTGGACTCGATGGGCCTTGGTGCACTAACTCTGCTGCTCTGACTTTTGTACATAGCATTATTTTTTAACAGTGCACTGCTGCATCCTCACACAGCGCACCCCAGTGTATGTACAGTAGCAATAGACTGTCACATCGCCCTCCCCTGGATGAACATCAGCAGCACACGGCAACATCCACACACAGCGCACCTCAGTGCATGTACAGTGGCAATATACTGTCATGGCGCCCTCCCCTGGATGAACATCAGCAGCACACGGCAACATCCACACACAGCGCACCTCAGTGCATGTACAGTGGGAATATACTGTCACAGCGCCCTCCCGTGGATGTACATCAGCAGTACACTGCAACATCGAGGCACATCAGCCCTCACTGTCTGTACAATATAAGTGCATTGCAGCATCAGCATTGCTTATGATGAACCTTGAGTTCCCAATGCAAAACACGCAAATCGTGGTAGTACGTTTAGAGTAATAAATAAGCCACGTAGAATGCTTGCTATATTTGACCGAGTCATTGAATATGAGTCAGATGTCAATATTCAACTTTAGAGAACTTTACTTCGGCCGCTTTTGCAACATTGTGTACAGTTATGTTCGCTCTCGTACACGAAGGATATGGGCGCTTCGGAAATCGTGTTCAAGACGTTTACAAGAACATCGCCTGGAGCGTATGAACAACCAGACGTTGGACTGATTCATCGGAGTTCGGGCAGTAACCTGATAGATCGATAGCAAATTATGAGAGGCAAAGATATGGTAAACAGTCAGAACATTCCTCTCAAGATGAAAATATCAAGTATTGAAGGCCACCACTTTATGGTGAAAGGGATGAAGTTTAACCGAGGTGTGCGGGGAAAGCAAGGGGCAGTGTGTGCATCGAACGCAATACCGCAGGTGGGCATTGGGTGATAAGGAATAGGAGTAGAATTAGACCATTCGGCCAATCGTCTTATCCGCCAATCTTTTCCCCTCCAAACCCCATTCTCCTGCCTTCTCCCCATAACTTCTGATACCTGTATTAATCAGGAATCTTTCTGTCTACGCCTTTAAATATCCACTGATGTGACCTACACAGCCTGTTGTGGCAAATAATTCCACATATTCATCACCTTCTGCCTAAATACATTTCTGATCATCTTCAAAAGAGAACGTAGATTAATTCTGAGGAAATGATCTCTTGTCCGAGACGCTCCCACAAGTGGAAACATACTTTACACATCCACTGGATCTAAACCATTCACATATCTGTATGTTTCAATGAGGTCCACCCTCATACTTCTAAACTCCGAGTGCAAGCCGGGAGCCGACAAACGCTCGCCATAAGTTAACTTATTGCTGGGATCATTCTTGAAAACCTCCTCTGGAACCTCTCCAGAGCCAGCACACCTTTCCTCTGATATGGTGCCCAGAATTGCTCACAATATTCCAAATGTGGCCTTCCCAGCGCCTTGTATAGCCTCAACATTACATCCGTGTTTCTGTATGCAAGTCCTCTTGAAATAAATACAAGCAATGAGTTTGCTTCCATTAGACAATAGACAATAGACAATAGACAATAGGTGCAGGAGCAGGCCATTCGGCCCTTCGAGCCAGCACCACCATTCTATGTGATCATGGCTGATCATTCTCACCGATTCAACTTGCAGATTAAAAAATTGGGAATCCTTAACCAGCACTCCCAAGTCCCTTTGCACTTCCGATTTATGCATTATTTCCCCACTTAGACAATAGTCTACGCCATTATTCCTACTACCAAATACTTCGCACTTTGCTACACTATATTCCATCTGCCACTTCTCTACCCATTCCTCCAACATGTCCAAGTCCTTCTGCGGAGTCCATGCTTTCTCTAAACTACCTGCCCTTCCACCTCTTTTCGGAACATTCGCAAACTTGGCCACAAAGCCTTCAATCCCCTCGTCCAAATCATAATATAAAACGTGGAGTAGCGGACAAACACCGATCCTTGAAGATCTCCACTAGTTACTGTTAGCCAACGAGAAAAGAAATCCCTCTTTATTGCCACTCTTTGTCTTCTGCCATCCAGCCAAACAGTTATCCGTGCTGGTATCTGCCCTTTGACACCGTGGGCTCTCATCTTCCTAAGCAGCCATCTTGTAACACCTGATCAAAGGTTTTCTGAAAATCAAAGTAAACAAAATCTACTGTCTCCTTTGGCTGCCTTGCTATTTACTTCTTCAGATAATTCCAGCAAATTTATCAAACACGACCTTCCCTTCACAAAGCCATGCCAACATATGCCTATTTCATCGAGCATTTATATGTGCTCTGTCACATCATCCTGTATAACGGGTCCTAAAATCCTACCACCCACTCCACTGGTGTTGGAGGCAGATACAATAGTGACATTTAAGACAAATTCAGATTTTCAGGTAATGAAGGGATATACATTGTGAGCAGGCAGGTAAGGTTGGTCGTCTCATGTTCGGCACAGCTATTATTAGCCGAAAGTCCTGCCGTGCCTTGTACTTCGTGTAGGAAAGAAATGCAGATGCTGGTTTAAATGGAAGGTAGACACAAAATGCTGGTGTAACTCAACGAGACAGGCAGCATCTCTGGAGAGAAAGAATGGGTGACGTTTCGGGTCGAGACCATTCTTTAGACTGATGTCGGAGAGGTCGGCGGGAAAGAGATAGAATGTTGTCGGAGACAGTGGAACTGGTGGGAGAACTGGGAAGGAGGAGGGGTTGGAGAGAGAGGGGAAGCAAGGGTTAATTGAAGTTATATAAGTCAATGTTCATATCGCTGGTATGTTAGCTGCCCAAGCGAAGTATGAGGTGCTGTTCCTCCAATTTGCGCTGGGCCTCACTCTGACAATGGAGGATGCCCAGGACAGAAAGTTCAGATTGGGAATGGGGGAGCGGGGGTGAGTTATAGTGCTGAGCAACCGGGAGATCAGGTACGACTGTGTGGAGCTGTTCAGCGAAACGATCGTCGAGCTTGCGCTTGGTCTCGCCGATGTCACTCCATCAGTACTATCCCACAGTATACCGTTACACCAGTACTACCCTACAGTGCGTCACTCCATCAGTACTATCCCACAGTATACCGTTACACCAGTACTACCCTACAGTGCGTCACTCCATCAGTAATATCCGACAGTATACCATTACAACAGTACTACCCTACAGTGCGTCACTCCATCAGTGCTACCGCACAATGTCACTCCATCAATTCCATCCCACATTATGTCACAACAGCAGTACTACCGCACAGTGTGTCACCCCATCAGAACTACCCCAGAATGTGCCATTACTTCAACACTACCCTACGTTAGGTTACTCGATCAATACTACTTCACAGTCTGTCACCCCATCAGTACTACACGTTACTCCATTAGTCGTACCCAAGATCGTGCCACTCTCATCAGTACAACCCCACAGTATGTCATTCCATCATTTCTTCCCGACCGTGTTTCACTCTATCAGTACCACCTTAAGTATGTAATTTCATCAGATCTACCCACAGTTTTTCACCCCTTCAATAATACCATCGAATGTGTCACTATATCAGTACTACCCCAAAATATACCAGTCCTTCACTACTGCCCCACAGGATGCTAATCCATAAGTATTATCGCACAGCGTGTCACTCCATCAGTACTACCAAATCGTCGGCTACTTCATCATTACTGCATCACAACGTGTCATTGATTCGGTACTATCCCATAGAATGCCATTGCATCAGTAATAGCAAATGGATAGTCGTTCCATCAGTACTATCCCACAGTGCATCATTCGATCAGTTCTCCCCCTCAATGTGTCACTCCATCAGAACTACACTATAAAGTGTCATTACATCAGTCCTACCCTATTTAGTTTCACACCATTAATACTATCTGACAGTGTGCCACGACATCAGTACTACCATATCGCTTGTTCCTCCATCAGTACTACCGCACACTGTGTCACTCTATCAGTAATACACCAAAATGTTTTACTCCATCAGTGCCCGCCCACAGTTTGTCACTTCACTAGTACTACCCCAAAGTGTATTGCTCCATCTGTACTGCCCACATTATGCCACTGCATCAGTACTAAAATATTGTTTGTTACTCCATTTGTACTACCCTACATTGTGCCACTCCACCAGTGTCTCCCCACAGAGCGTCGCACCATCAGGAATATCACTCGGGTTATCGTCGCATCAGAACTACGCCAACGTGTGTCACTCCATCAGTACAATCCATTGATTATCACCCCATCAGTATACCACGCAGCGTGTCACTCCATCAGTACTACCCCACAGTATCAATCCATCAGTACTTCATCGCAGTGTCACCCCATTATTATTCCCCACAGTGTGTCACTCCATCAGTCCTACCTCACTTTGTCACTCCAACATTAATTCCTCACAGTTTCACTCTATTAGTATTTCCCCACAATGCCTCACTCCATTAGTACTACCCGATGTTTATCATTCAATCAGGACTATCCCAGTGGGTCACTCCATAAATGCTGCCACAAATTGTGTCATTCCATCAGTATTGCCGCTCAGTTTGTCACAGCATTAGTACTACACCACAGTTTGTCATCACAATAGTACTACCGCTCAATGTGTCACTCCGTCGGTGAAACCACACAGTGTCTCACTGTATCAATACAACTCCATATTGTTACACTACATCGGTACTGCCCCACATCATGTCACTCCAGTGCAACCCTAGAACGTGTCCCTCCATCATTACTCTCCGCAGTTTTTTCTTCCATCAGCACTCCCCAAAGTGTTTCACACCATCAGGACTACCTCAAATCTGCCATTCCATCCGCATTACCCCACAGTGTGCTAACCCATCGCTGCGACTCCATAGTGTGTAATTCCATCACTATTTCACCACAGTTTTTCATCGCAACAGTACTACCGCAGAGCGTGCCAGTCCATCAGTATTACTGCGTCACTCCAACAGAATGTGCTATTACATCCGTGCTACCCCACAGTGTGTTATTCCATCAATACACCTCCACAGTACGTCATTACACCAGTACTACTCCACAGTGTTACACTCCATCAGTACAACACTGGAGCGTGTCACTCCATCAGTACTACCCTACAATATATTATTCCATCAGTATTACATCACAGTGATGCACTCCATCAGTACTGCCTTAAGCTTGTTATTCCATTATGTACAACCACACGGACTCATTCAATTAGTATTACCCAACAGTGTAACCCTCCATCTGTACTGCCCCACCGTCAGTCCTACTTCAGTGTGGAAGTCACAATGTGCAACCCGACAGTACCACCGAACATTGTGTCAATACTTCGGTACTCGCCCACTGTGCGCCATTCTGTCTATACTACCCCCAGTGTGTCATTCAATCAGCACTACACCGAAGTATGTCACTCCATCAGTACAACCGCGCAGTGTGTCACTCCATCAGTACTACTCCACAGCGTGTCACTCCATCAGTTTTACCCCAAGGGGTGGGGTGATGGAGTGACAAACTGCGTGGTAGTACTGGTGCAATGGCATGAGTACTACCACGCAGTTTGTCACTCCGTCAGTACTACTTCAGTGTGGAACTATATCAGTGCGACCCCAGGGTGCTAGTCCTTCAATTCTACGCCACAGTGTGCCAGTTCGTCAGTACTACCTCACAATGTATCACTCCATTAGTCTACCCCACAGTGTTTCATCCATCAATTCTTCCCCACAGAATGTCATTACAACAGAACTACCTCACAATTTGTCACTAAATCAGTATTATTCCACTGTGTGTCACTTCGTCAGTACTACTCCACAGTTTGTCATAACAACATTACTACTCATTGTGTCACTCCATCAGTATGACCCGCAGTGTGTTACTACATCAGTGGAGGCCCACGGTGTATCACTCCATCAGAAGTACTGCAAAGTGTGTCAATTCATCAGTACTACTGCAGTGTGTCACTCCATCTGTACCAACCCACAGTGTGTTAATCCACACGAACTGCATCAACTGGTGTTACTCCATCAGTACTACAGTGTAGTGCTGAAGTGTTCAAAGTAGGAGGCCCTGTCATGATGCAGAAGCTGCCTGAACTCTTCCAGTCCATGTGGAATGAAGGAAAGGTCCCACAACAGCTGAAAGATGCCAGCATAGTCCACATCTACAAGAGGATGGCAACCGCCAGTCTTGCGACAATCATCGAGGCATCTCCCTCCTGTCCATAGCTGGGAAGATCTTGGCGCGCACCCTGCTCAACCGTCTCATTCAACACCTTGAGCAGGGTCTCCTTCCAGAAATCCAGTGTGGTTTCCGTGCTGTCGACATGATATTTGCTGCACGCCAACTCCAGGAAAAAGGCCAAGAGCAGCAAAGCGACCTGTTCGTGACCTTCGTCGATCTGACAAAGGCCTTCGACACTGTCAGCAGAGATGGCTTGTGGATAATGCAGAAGTTTGGCTGTCCCAGCAAGTTCATCACGATTATCCGGTAGTTCCATAACGGCACAATGGTGAAAGTGTTAGATGATGGAGACGAGTCGGAAGCCTTTCCAGTGACAAACGGCGTGAAGCAAGGTTGTGTTCTTGCCCCTACACTCTTCAGCATGGTCTTCTCTGCCATGCTGACTGATGCCTTCCGTGACTGCCAGGATGGAATACACATCAGTTACAGGACTGACAGCAGGCTGTTCAACCTCAGGCGCCTGCAAGCTGTTACAAACGTGAAGGAGACCATCATCAGAGATTTCTTGTTTGCTAATGACTGCGCCCTCAACGCCAGCACAGAGCAGAAGATGTAGCATGAAATGGACTGCTTCTCACAGGCCTGTGACAACTTTGGTCTCTCCATTAGCACCAAAACGTCTGAAGTTATGTACCAGCCCGCGCCTGGAAAGCCCTACCAGGAACCACACATCATGGTGAAGGGGCAGAATCTACAGGCAGTCGACAGCTTTATGTATCTGGGTAGTACACTCTCGCGAGTGGTGAACATTGACGCTGAGGTCAACAACAGAATGGCCAAGGCCAGCGCTGCCTTTGGGCGACTCCGTGGGAGTGTTTGGGAGCGGAGAGGACTCAGCCTTACCACCAAGCTGAAGGTCTACCGTGCAGTGGTACTCTATGCCAGTGAGACTTGGACTGTCTATAGCAGACATGCCAAACAGCTCACCCACTTTCACTTGAGCTGCCTACGCAGACTCCTTCACATCAGGTGGCAGGACAAAATTCCCGACACAGAGGTCTTGGAACGGGCCGGAATCCCCAGCGTCCACACCCTCCTACGGAAAGCCCAAGCCAGATGGGCATGCCATGTCGTCAGAACGCCCGAGAGTCGACTGCCAAAACAACTTCTGTATGGAGAACTGTGTCAGGGCAAGCGCTCAGTAGGAGGACAGAAGAAACGGTTTAAGGACTGCCTCAAAGTGTCCCTCAAAGACTTGGCCATCAACCTCAGCACTTGGGAGTCTCTTGCTCTGGACCGTCCAACCTGGCGTAGCAAGCTCACCACAGGAGCCCGTGCAGCAGAGAACAGATGCACTGCAGAGGCCCAGAGGAAACGCACCGCGCGCAAGGTCCGGGCTAACTCCACTTCAACTGCAGCACCCATCCACTTGTGTCCTACGTGTGGGCGTGCCTTCCGGGTCTGGATTGGCCTCACCAGTCACTTCCGGACCCACAGTCGCCAATCTTCCAACTGAAAGTGAAGTCATGGTCATCTTCGAACCCGAAGGACAAACAACAACAACAACACAGCACATTGTGTCACTCCATCAGTACTACCCCCACATTGTGTCACTCCATCAGTACTACCCCCACATTGTGTCACTCCATCAGTGCACTGCACAGTGTGTCACTCCACCAGTACTACTGCGCAGTGTGTCACTTCATCAATACAACTCCAAAGTGTGTCACTCCATCTGTACCAACCCACAGTGTGATAATCCACCATTATTACCATACATTGTGTCACTCCATCAGTTCCAACGCAGTGTGTCACTCCATCAGTAATGCCCCACAGCGTGTCACGTCGTCACTAAAACCCACAGTATGCCATTACATCATTACAAACACACATGTTTACAGCCTCAAACACAGTCAAACACGCACACACACATACCCGCGCACGAAGACACACACAATCTCTCAAATGCAATCACAAACAATCAAATATACTCTCACACATTCTCACATACAATCACACGCACACATGCATTCACACTAACAGATATTCACACGCACTAGCACGAAGAGACACGCACACTTTCGCACACACTTACACACGAACATATTCTCTGACAACACCATCATATACTCTCCCACACACACACACTATCAAAGAATTACATACTCAAACACTCTGGCAAACTCACATCCCACATATTCTCTCACATTCTCACAAACAGCCACACACACGAACAGACGCAAACACTGTCCTTCACAAAACCACATGCACTCTCCCACTCAGACACAGATATTCAATCGCACTTGCATCCACACTTACTAATGCTCACACACCCGCACGCACACTCATGCACTCGCACAGACACACACACACACACACATACAAATATAGGCACTCTTACATACTCTACCGTTCTCTCACACGCGGATCCGCATGCACACGTACACGTTTTGGGATTGAGTGTATCCTTGGATGTTCGCGGCGAGCAGCGCAGCGCAGCTTGGCCGGGAGTGTTCTCGGTGACCGGGGCCAAGCCCCTCAGTCGGCCCGTGTCGGCCCGGCTCGCCCACCGCGGATGGCGATGAGAACCGCGCCTCGGGAGCGAGGTGGGAGCCGCGAGGAACCGCAGAGAGCGAGGTGGACCGTCGGAGAGCGAGGAAGGCCGCCGAGAACGAAGGGGCGACCCGCGGTGCGGCGGCAGGCTGGAGATAGAACTATCCGGCCAACGTTTGTAACTTTGTCGGCGTCAAAATGTGGCGACACTTTTGTACCGCCTCGGTGAGGTCTTCTACATGATGTTACCGGGTTGTCTGCAAAACTAAGCATTTCACTCTACCTGGGTACGTGATAATAAGATATCACTGAATCATTGAAATTCCTGCAACCGCATACACTAACACATACGCACACATCGACTCATGTGCACAATCTCACACATTCACACTCGCATACACGTGCTAGCACACTCTTGCACGGACTCGCACATTCATACTGTCACACACAATCAATATCCAATGCGAGTCAGGCTACACCTCTGGAGAAATCTATTTGAGTATGTCAGTTCAGTGCAGTTTATTGTCACGTGTACCGAGGTACCGTGAAAAGCTTTTGTTGCGTGCTACCCAGTCAGTGGTAAAACAAAATACATCATTACAGTCGAGCCATTTACAGAGTATAGATACATGATAAGGGGATAACGTTCAGTGCGAGGTAAAGCCTACAAAATCCGATCGAGGATAGTCCGAGGATCAACAAAGAGGTAGATAGTAGTTCAGCACTGCTTTCTGGTTGTGGTGGGATGATTCCATTGCCTGATAACAGCTGGGAAGACACTGTCCCTGAAACTGGAGGTGTGCATTTTCACACTTCTGTACATTTTACCTTATGGGACAGAGGAGAAGCAGGAATGGCAATGGTGCGACTCGTCCTTGATTATGCTGCTGGCCTTGCCGAGGCAGCGTGGTTTATAAATTGAGTCAATATATGGGAGGTTGGTTTGTGTGATGGTTTGGACAATTCACTGCAATTTCTGGCATTCTTGTATGGAGCTGTTCCCAAACCAAGCTGTGATGCATCTTGATAAAATACTTTCTATGCTGCATCTGTCGAAGTTGGTGAGAGTTGTAGAGGGCACGCCGAACTGGCTAAGCCTGCCAAGGACATGGATGGGTGAAGTTCGGTTCGAGACCCTTCTTCAGACTGATTCTGGTGGGAAGGTGGAGAAGGCTGGAACAGCAGGACAAAGCGAGTTGAACGATGAGTGGGTGAATACCGTTTTCATAGTTAGGTGGTTGAGACCAGAGGCTAAAAGATAAAAGTTGCGAGATAAGGATTGAGCAGGATGGAATTATAAAGAGAGAGGAGGGAATATCGGTTGAAGGTGGAGGTGGAGGGGATGAACAGGTGCGAGTCCGCGTGAAGCAAGAGAAAGAGCGAGGGAAAAGCGGGAAGTTGCACGTTAGTTACCTGGCATTTGCTAATGTTCATACCGTTAGGTTGCAAGGTTCCCAAGCGGACTATGAAGTGGCGTTCATTCTGTTTTAATGTAACCTCTCTGGCACTGGTGGAGGCCCAGGACAGAAAGGTCAGTGTGCGAGGGGGAGTTACAATGGCTTGCAACGGGGAGACACGGCAAGCCTTAGCAGAACTAGGGTAAGTGTTCGACAAAAAACGGTCGCCGAGTCTACATTTCACCACGCCGATGTAAAGGAGGCCATATCTGGAACACCAAATGCAGTAGATGAGATTAGAGGAGGTGCAGGTGAACATCTGTCTCACCTGGAAGGGCCGCTCGAGCGTGAGGGAAGGGGTATAGGGACAGCTGTTACATCCCATGGTGACTAACCGTTTTAACTGCACTTGCCAAGAAAGGCTTTTGGAAAGAAGCGATGGCAAGTGGTGGAGAGGTGGGGAAATGGATAGAGAAATAGGTCGTGCAAAGATAAAAGGGAGAGATAGAGGAGAAGACGAATGAGGAGGTGGAGGGAGAGTGAACTATCAAAGGGGGAGTGGGAAAATGAGGAGAGAGGGAAGTTCAGAGCGAGTGGGTTGGCAAAAGGGGGAGAGGGAAGCATTAGAGAGATACAGGGAGAAGGAGGGAGAGATGCAGTAAGAGTGGGAGGGGGAGGGGAGAGAGGTTGGCAGAGAGCGGGCGGCACAGAGAGGGAAAATAGAGAATGTAGGGGAGAGAGTAACAGTTCAGAGAGAGAACAGCAGTAAAGATGGAGAGAGAGAAAGAGAGGGGAGAGATGATGCATCATTCGCCGTTTGTTCTACTTTTAAGACAATTCTGAGGCGGCAATGGTTCTGTTCACTGAGTGTCGTGAGTCTTTGGGTCGTTCCTCCTCAGAGGTGATGAAGGTAGAGAATGTTGTTGTCCCAAGGCAAAGCCAGATCCATTCCAGGCAAGCAAGGACTAAATGCTTACTAGGGGTCTCCGGGAGTGTGGGGTTGAGGTCACAATCAGTTCAGCCGCGACCACATTGAGTGTTAAAACAGAGTGGAGGGGCCATTTTATTCTGAGGTCATCTGTTGAACTAATTCATCACGCTGTGGACAAAGGCTGTCCAGTCCACCTTCAAACTGGGCACCAGAAGCCTTGAGACGGTCCCTTGAATTTGGGATTGCCTTGCTGAGTGAAAGAAATCAGATAAACAACATGTGGTGGAGAGATGGATCCGATGGAGTTTGAAACAATATCCCCTTTGCTGGAACAATGCCGCTCCCTATTTCTATCCCTCAGTATCGCCACAATTCCCAGTCTTTGGAGTTTCTCAATCAATTCCCTGAATAAATCACGACCTGTCTCAGAGGGATTTCACTTGGCTGATGTCATCTGTTTGCGAGTCTTTTCCAAATGTCTATTTTTAAATCTGTTGAAACTTCACTGTCCCGGTGGAGACGGAAAATGGTATAAAATCTCCGGGAATGTTCTGCCCCGGCATTTCATTCCGAGAGATTACCGGCAGTTCACGGGGACACGTCGCTGGGCAGAGAACATGTGGGAAAAGCTGTACGAATATTACGCCGTGGAGAAAATCTTGTACGTGATCATTGCTGCCGTTGGAGTCCCTGGTAAGTGAGCAGAACGATTCAAGTTTTATAACTCCGTCTGTTAACCGGTGTTGACATGATTCTGATCGTGTTACAATATTCCTAACTGATGATTGTTGTACAAGAATATGTGAAGTATATCAATCCTCTAAATGAAATATCTTTGAATTAACGCTGTGATTTTTCTTATTTTCAGACAGCCGAAACTACCCCTCTCTTTCTCCCACTGCCGGGACCCACTAGAATGCTGTTCTTGCCTTCAGTGGGACCTTGCCCAGAGTTGTCCCAGTGCTCGGGACAGGCAGCTCTCCGGGACGGTGTGACTGGGAGGGTTTTACATTGTGAAGTTCGCTGTGTCTGAGTTATTGATCAGAGTGAACACCCGCTGCTGTGGACACGTCTCACTGTGGAGTCTGTCACATTCGGATTCAACCCGCTTGTTGGTCAATAATTGGATCGGTCTCCTGAACCAATGGCGTGGATCTACCGGCGTGTGTTGTTACCGAACTGTGGAATTAATCCACTAACGGAGCCAATCTGGTGCCGGATCCTAAGTTGTCCCTGCCTTCCCTCTGGAACACTCCTCGTCCCCATCAGATGCCGAGTTCCCAGAGCCCTGGTTAAACGCGGCCGGTCACGGTTAAGTCTGTGAATCCGGCCCCATCAGAGACTGTGAGCGGGGTTAACTGTAGAAAGGACCATTCCGCCTATTGTAGCGGGCGGCTGCTCGTTCCCTCCCCGCCCTTTACCCCGCCCGTCGCCTTATCTCCTCTCCCCTGAAGCAGGCAGGTCGGGCACAGTCGGAGCCGGGTCTGACATTGTTAAACCTGCAGCCGCGCACCGACTCCAACACTGCTGATCTCCAGCTGAAAGTGGAGCCGGTGTTCAGCCCCGGAGACCGTGTTCAGTAATGCCCAGTGTCCGCTCCCCTTCTCTTTCCGCAGTGAATTTAGTGGCGATTGTGATCCTGTCCCGGGGAAAGTGCGGCCTCTCCACCTGCACCACTCGCTACCTGGTGGCCATGGCAGCGGCCGATCTACTGGCCCTGATCACCGAGGTCATTTTGTATCAGATCCGATACCATTACTTTGATTTTAGTTTCCTGGCCATCACCCCTGTGTGCAGTGTTGTCCTTGTACTGAGGTATTCAGCTACAGACTGTTCTGTCTGGTTCACCGTCACTTTCACCTTTGATCGCTTTGTCGCCATTTGTTGCCAGAAGCTGAAAACTAAATATTGCACCGGGAAAACTGCGGCTGCGGTTCTCGCAACAGCCGGCGTTCTGCTGTGTCTGAAAAACGTTCCCCGCTACTTCACACAGGAACCCTGGTCAACCATCGACAATGTCCCGTGGTTCTGTGTCATGGTGGAGAGTTATTACACTGACCCCGGGTGGGTGGCATTTGACTGGATCGACACGGTTTTAACTCCGCTCCTCCCTTTCGCTGTGATCCTGCTGCTCAACGCTCTGACAGTCCGGCACATTTTAGTGGCCAGTCGGGTCCGTCAGGGGCTGAGGGGTGAGAGCAAGGGGGAGAAGCGCAGTGACCCAGAGATGGAGAGCAGGAGGAGGTCTGTGGTTTTACTCTTCACCATCTCCGGCAGCTTCATCCTCCTGTGGCTGACGCTGGTTGTAAACTTCGTCTATTATCAGATCACAGGGATTGGGAATGATATGAATGATTCCCAACGGATCTTTAACAACGTCGGGTATTTGCTGAGTAATCTCAGCTGCTGCACCAACACATTATATTGATATATATATTGATCATATATATTGATCATTTTTAATGACAGTCGCTGATCATTGAAGTGTTTATTTCAGTTTCTACCCCCTCATTCTCCCCCCCACCCCCTCCGCACTGGGGACCACTGGGTCTCTCTCTCTCTCTCTCTCTCTCTCTCTCTCTCTCTCTCTCTCTCTCTCTCTCTCTCTCTCTCTCTCTCTCTCTCTCCCCTCTCTCTCACCCTCTCTCAATCTTTCTCTCACCCCTCTCTCTCTCCTCCCCCTCTCTCTTTCCCCTTTTCTCTCTCCCCTGTGTTATCACAGTCAGTGAAAATGGCGAGCAGGAATTAATGCAGGAACTTTTTCAAATTGGAAAGAGAGCTGAGAAATAGCAAATGGTGTTTCTTGCAGCACATTTCCCTCCTCCCTTTCTCTCTCCCTCCATCCTTACTGCTGTCCTCTCTTTGAGCTGTGACTCTCTCTCTCCTATCCTCCCTATTCTCTCTCTCTCTGTGAACCTTTCACCACTTACCCCTCCCTCCCCTCTCACTCTCACTCCATCTCACTCTCACTCCATCTCTCCCTCAGTCTCTCTCTATCTATCTGGGCGGCTCGATTGTAATCATGTAGAGTAATGGCGACATCAAGTGGACGTCAAGGGAACTGCAAACAAGCGTGGCCTCCCTCACCAACGCCTTGTAAACTGTGATCTAACGCCCCAACATCTGCATTTAATACCGTAACAAATGAAAGACATCGTGCCCAAACTTCACAGATATCCATCCTAAATGCCTCACGCTATTCCACCGCCCACTTCCCCAGCCGATCAGAATCCCAACGTCATTCTTAATATGCATCTTGGCAATCTACCATCCCACCTGCCTTAAATTGTATTTGTAAAGTTAGTAATCATTCCTTGCACCATCTGAATCAATTCGTTGATATAGATGACAGACAGCAATTGTTCCACCGCTGTGTATGTCAATAGTCACGGACCTGCAGTCATAAAGTGTGGAATGGTTAATTCGGTTTGTAGATTCCATGAATCTGTTGTTCTGCTGTTCAATGTAAACCAACATCTCCTGTTCCTTGTATCTACATTCTTTATCTCCATGGTGCGGAAGAGAATATAAATGTTGAGCAGGGACGTGCTATATTCAAACGACAGAAATCAATAAATCACAACTAAACCACGAATTGGACGTTATATGGAGAATGCATGTAGTTATCATTGCTTACTATGAAATGTAACTTGTATGAGTTCTGTTAAAACTTAAATAAAATTTATTTTAAAAAAAGAGAGTTTGAATCTGTGGGATTCTCTGCCTCAGAGGGCAGTGGAGGCCAATTCTCTGAATACATTCAAGAGAGAGCTAGATAGAGCTCTTAAGGATAGCGGAGTCAGGGGGTATGGGGAGAAGGCAGGAACTGGGTACTGATTGAGAATGATCAGCCATGATCACATTGAATGGCGGTGCGTACAGGCTCAAAGGGACAAATAGCCTCCTCCTGCACCTATTGTCTATTGAAACATACAGAATAGTGAAAGGCTTGGATAGAGTGGATGTGGAGAGGATGTTTCCACTAGTGGGAGAGTCTAGGACTAGTCATAGCCTCAGAATTAAAGGACAGAGAGTTCTTTAGGAAGGAGATGAGGAGAGATTTCTTTAGTCAGAGGGTGGTGGATCTGTGGGATTCTTTGCCACAGAAGGCTGTGGAGGGCAAGTCGGTGGATATTTGTAAGGCAGAGATAGATAGATTCTGAATTAGTACAGGTGTCAGAGGTTATGGGGAGAAGGCAGGAGAATGGGGTTGGGAGAGAGAGATAGGTCAGCCATGATTGAATGGCGGAGTAAACTTGATGGGCCGAATGGCCCAATTCTACTCCTATCATGATAACGGCGAGCCGAGGCCTAGCTGGTGGAGTTTGGTGATGAGCTTGGTGGGGGATGAGCGTGTTTGAAGGCAGAGCTAGAGTCAATGAGTAGCATCCTCGCGTACGTGCCCTGTCTCTCCAGGTGTGCCAGGGCAGTGCGAAGAGCCAGAGAGATGGCGTCCTCTGTGGATGTGTTTGCACATTGACGCGAGTCCAGTGAGTCAGTGATGCTGGATTTGATGTGTGAGAGGGCCAGCCTTTCAAAGCACTTCTGGATAAATGTGAGGTTGTCCACTTTGGTGGCAAGAACGGGAAAGCAGACTATTATCTGAATGGTGGCCGATTAGGAGAAGGGGAAACGCAACGAGATCTGGGTGTCGTGGTGCACCAGTCATTGAAAGTAGGCATGCAGGTGCAGAGGGCAGTGGCGAAAGCCAATGGTATGTTGGCATTCATAGGGAGGGGATTTGAGTATAGGAGCAGGGAGGTTCTGCTGCAGTTGTACAGGGCATTGGTGAGACCACACCTGGATTATTGCGTACAGTTTTGGTCTCCTAGTTTGAGTTTAGGAGCAAAGGGGTCCTTCTGCAGTCGTACAGGGCCCTGGTGAGACCGCACCTGGAGTATTGCGTACAGTTTTGGTCTCCTAATCTGAGGAAAGACATTCTTGCCATGGAGCGAGTACAGAGAAGGTTCACCAGATTGATTCCTGGGATGGCAGGACTTTCATATGAAGATAGACTGGATAGACTCGGCTTGTACTAGCTGGAATTTAGAAGATTGTGGGGAGAAACGTACAAAATTCTTAAGGGGTCGGACAGGCTAGATGCGCGAAGATTGTTCCCGATGTTGGGGAAGTCCAGAACCAGGGGTCACAGTTTAAGGATAAAGGGGAAGTCTTTTAGGACCGAGATGAGAACTTTTTTTTCACACAGAGAGTGGGTACTGATTGAGAACGATCAGCCGCGATCACATTGAATGGCGGTGCGTACAGGCTCGAAGGGCCGAATGGCCTCCTCCTGCACCTATTGTGAGAGAGAGGAGGGGGAGAGAGAGAGGGAAGGGGAGCCAGCAAGCAAGGACAAACATTGACACAAAGAAACAGCGAGCACATGTGGCGGCCATTTTGTTGAAAGAAACAGTGAGCACATGTGGCGGCCATTTTGCTGAAAGAAACAGTGAGCACATGTGGCCCTTCATAAGCCCACAACTTCCCCAAGGCTCAGCGATCCCACCAATTATCAATTAGCAGCCCGCCCGACGGGCGACATTGTCCACACCCAGTCTCCACCTCTTGCTATTAAAAGATATTTTATAAATTAAAGCTCGTAGCTTTTTGAGGTATAAAATATCTTTTTAATAACAAAATTAAATAGCTCTCCCCCTTCTCTTTCCCCTCCTCTCTCTCTCCCCCTCTCTCTCCCCCTCCTCTCTCTCCCCCTCCTCTCTCTTCCCCTCCTCTCTCCCTCCCTCACTCCATCCCTCCCTCTCTCCCTCCCTCCCTCTCTCTCCCCCAAACAAAAAACTATGAGCTTTAATTTATAAAATATCTTTTAATAGCACGAGGTGGATAGCCATCATGCCCCATCTACACTAGTCCCACCCGCCCACACCGTCCATCATGCCCCATCTATATTAGTCCCACCTGCCCACACCGTCCAACATGCCCCATCTACATTAGTCCCACCTGCCCACACTGGCCAACATGCCCCATCTACACTAGTCCCACCCGCCCACACAGACCAACATGCCCCATCTACACTAGCCCCACCTGCCCACACCGACCAACATGCCCCATCTACACTAGTTCCACCTGTCCACACTGACCAACATGCCCCATCTACACTAGTCCCACCTGCCCACACTGACCAACATGCCCCATCTACACTAGTCCCACCTGCCCACACTGACCAACATGCTCCATCTACACTAGTCCCACCTGCCCACACCGGCCAACATGCCCCATCTACACTAGTCCCACCCGCCCACACAGACCAACATGCCCCATCTACACTAGTCCCACCTGCCCACACCGTCCATCATGCCCCATCTACACTAGTCCCACCTGCCCACACCGACCAACATGCTCCATCTACACTAGTCCCACCTGCCCACACTGACCAACATGCCCCATCTACACTAGTCCCACCTGCCCACACCGACCAACATGCCCCATCTACACTAGTCCCACCTGCCCACACCGACCAACATGCCCCATCTACACTAGTCCCACCTGCCCACACCGGCCAACATGCCCCATCTACACTAGTCCCACCTGCCCACACTGACCAACATGGCCCATCTACACTAGTCCCACCTGCCCACACCGTCCATCATGCCCCATCTACACTAGTCCCACCCACCCACGCCGGCCAACATGCCCCATCTACACTAGTCCCACCCGCCCACACAGACCAACATGCCCCATCTACACTAGTCCCACCCGCCCACACCGGCCAACATGCCCCATCTACACTAGTCCCACCTACCCACACCGTCCATCATGCCCCATCTACACTAGTCCCACCCGCCCACACCGGCCAACATGCCCCATCTACACTAGTCCCACCTGCCCACACCATCCAACATGCCCCATCTACACTAGTCCCACCTGCCCACACAGACCAACATGTGCTAGGAGGATGCTAGGAGGCTGCAGAGTGACTTGGATAGATTAGGCAAGTGGGCAAATGCATGGCAGATGCAATATAATGTGGATAAATGTGATGTTATCCACTTTGGCGGCAAGAAGAGGAAAGCAGAGTATTACCTGAATGGTGACCGATTGGGAGAAGGGGAGATGCAACGTGACCTGGGTGTCATGGTGCACCAGTCATTGAAAGCAAGCGTGCAGGTGCAGCAGGCAGTGAAGAAAGCCAATGGTATGTTGGTATTCATAGCAAGAGGATTTGAGTAAAGGAGCAGGGAGGTTCTGCTGCAGTTGTACAAGGCCTTGGTGAGACCGCACCTGGAG
>NW_027601280.1:301179-314740 GCF_053455715.1 Rhinoraja longicauda
TCTCTGTGAAAAATCAATAAAAACTGAAGAGAAAAAAAAGAAAGGATGCTTTATTTTACATCATATCAAATGTAAAACATCGGGGTCAGATTTAATGAGATCATGTCACTGGTTATCCAGACCCATTACTGACCACACTGATAATGTCACTGCTTATCCAGACCATTCATTGACAACACTGATAATGCCACTGCTTATCCAGACCCATCACTGACCACACTGATAATGTCACTGCTTGTCCAGACCCATCGCTGACCACACCGATAATGTCACTACTTATCCAGAGAGAAAGAGAGTGAAGAGTGTGGGGAGGAAGAGGAGATGAGTGTGGGGAGAAAGGGAGCTGTGTGGGGAGAGAAAGGGGAGGAGTGGAGAGAAAGGAGGAGGATTGTGGGGATGGAGGGTGGGAAGAAAGGGAGTGTGGGGAGAGGAATTTAATAGTGTGGGGAGAGAGAGGTAGTGGGGAGAGAGAGGAGGCAGGATGACCGTGGTGAGCGAGCGGGGAGTGTGGAGAGAGACGGGGAGTGTGGGGAGAATGATGGGGAGGAGTGTGGGGAGAAAGGTGGTTTTAGGGGACAGGGGAGGGAGGAGTGTGAGAGAGAGGGAGGAAGGTTTGTGTGGAGAGAGAGTGGGAGGAATGTGGGGATGGAGGGGGTGGAGTGGGGAAGAGGGAGAGGAGGTGGGTGTGGGAGAGAGGAAGGTGTGTGGGGTGAGAGAGAGGAAGGAGTGTTGGGGAGGAGGGGGATTGTGGAGAGAAAGGAGGAATGTGGGAATTGAGAGGGGAGGACTGTGGGGAGAGGGAGGGGAAGAGTGGGGATACGGAGGGAGAGGAGTGTGAGAGAACGGGAGGAGGGATTGTGTGGAGAGAGAAAGGATGCAGGGGGGAGTGTGGGAGAGGGAGAGGAGGTGGGTGGGGGAGATAGGAAAATGTAGCAAGAGAACGGGAGGAGTGTGGGGAGAGGGGGAGGAGTGGGGAGACAGTGTGGAAGGAGTGTGAAAGAGAGGGAGGAAGGATAGTGTGGAGAGCGAGTTAGAGGAATGTGAGGATGGAGGGGAGGAGTGGGGAGAGTGAAACGAGGGTAGGGGAGGAATGTAGCGAGAGCGAGGGGTACAGGGGAAAGAGGTACAAGAGGAGTGATGGGAGAGAGTGGAGGAGTGGGGAGTGAGTGGAGGAATGTGGCAGAGAAATGGGAGGGGAGGGATAGAGGAAGGAGTGAGGCGAGAGAGGGGAGGTATGTGGGGAGAGAGAGATGGGGCAGAGAATGGACGAACGGGGGAGAGAGGTGAGGAGATAGAGGTGGAGGTGTGTGGGGAATGAGGGGGAATGTGGGGAGAGAGAGGGGGAATGGGGGAGACAGAGGGGGAGGAGTGTGGGGACACAGAATGAGAGGAGTGGTGAGTGTGTGGGGACAAAGACAGAGTGTGGGGTGGAGAATGAGAGGAGGGTGGGGAGAGAGGGGGTGTGGAGAGAGATGGGGAGGTGTGTGGGGAGAGAGATTGGAGGTGGCAGGACAGAGGGGAGTGTCGGGAGAGAGTGGGGAGGAGTGTGGAGAGAGGGGAGGAGATGGGAAGTCAGACGGTCAGAAAATTGGGGAGAGAGACTGGGGATCGGTATGGGAGAGAGAGAATGGACGGAGGGGGAGGGAGAGAGGCAGAGAGAGTGAGGAGTGTTGGGGAGACGCATTATGTGTTACTCACATGTATGCAGGAGAAAGATATTTATTCATTTTAACCACTGCCTATTAAAATGAAAATAACAAATAAAAACGTCTGCACCGGCCAACGTGGATAGAACAGCAAGATGCAGTGAGAGCTCATTAGAGATGAGATTAATTACTGATAGTGTCACTGCTTATCCAGACCCATCACTGACCACACTGATAATGTCACTGCTTATCCAGACCCATCACTAACCACACTGATAATGGCACGGCTTATCCAGACCCATCACTAACCACACTGATAATGTCACTGCTTATCCAGACCCATCACTGACCACACAGATAATGTCACTGCTTATCCACACCCATCACTGACCACATTAACGTAACACACAGGTATGTTCTTTGTATCATCCATTCCAAGGACATCTCACATACTGTAACAACCAGCTACCCAGTTCCATCGCACGCTGCTCAGATATATTTTCACCAGTGACAACATTGACAACATTTGCCTCGTGCTGATTGGTACGGACACCTCTGAACTCACTGATGGTTTCACGTCCCATCTGCTTATGATTCTGAACGCATTTGCGCTACAAATGAATACCCATAAACAGAAAAATCAAGACTTAACTGTTCCTCCAAGTTCCAGCGCTTTCCTCAGTTGTACTTCAAATATCTGCGAGGCCCTTTTGTGTAGTTCTGGTCACCATATTACAGATATGATGTCCTGTTGCCAGAGACAGTGCGGAACAGATTCACCAGGATGTTATCTGGAATGGACAGCGTTAGTTTGAAGACAGAATCAATTGGGTGGGATTGTTCTCCTTGGAGCGCAGGAGGACGAGGGGTGATCTTATAGACATGTTTTAGATCATGAAAGGAATAGATGTAGTGGATGCTCGGATTCTCCTGCCCTGAATAGGCGAATCGAGGTCCAGAGGACATACGTTTAAGTTGAAGGGAAAATCATTGAATAGGAATCTGAGGGGTAACTTTTTCACACAATGGGTGGTGGATGTATGGAACAAACTGCCAGATGAGGAATTTGAGGCAGGGACTATCCCAACATTTATGAAATAGTTAGACAGGTTGGGTACATGAATAGGACAGGTTTGGTAGGATATGGACCAAATGCAGACAGGTGGAACTAATGTAGATGGGGCCTGATGGCTGGTGTGGGCAAGTTGGGCTGAAGGGCCTGATTCCACACCATATCACTCTATGACTATGAGTACAGGGCTGAACTACCTCCTCTGGCACCTCGTTCCACACACCCACCACCCTTTGTGTGAAAAATACCCCTCAGGTTCAGATTAAATTTCCCCCCCTCATCTTAAACCTGCTCCCCATGGTTCCTGTTTCCCATTCTCTGTGCGTCTGCCAGATCTATTCCTCTCATTATTTTGTTGATCTGTAGAAGATCATCCCTCATCCTCCTGCGTCAAGAGATATAGGCCTCGGTTGCAGTTCATCGGAACCGACACTTCAGAACTCACTGGTGGTTTCACTTCCCATGTGCGTCTGATTGTGAACACACTTGCATGACAGCTGAACATCCAAACAAAGAATAACCAAGACTTAACTGCTCCTCCAAGTGCAGCGCTCTCCTACGTCGCACTTCAAATATCTGCGAGGCCCTTTTGTGTAGTTCTGGTCACCATATTATACAAATGATGTCCCGTTGCCAGAGGCAGTGCGGAACAGATTCATCAGGATGTTATTTGGAATGGACAGCGTTAGTTTGAGGACAGATTTGATCGGGTGGGATTTATCTCATTGGAGCAAGAATGCAGAGGGATTACCTTACTAAGGCTTGTAAAATTATGTCAACTATAGCAGGGTTGAGTAGATGGTCACAGTTATTTCCCAGGCTGTGAGATTCTAAACCCAGAGAACTTACGTTTATTCGAAAGGGGAGAGGTTTAAGGGAATTCTGACTTCAAATATGCAACAATCTTTTCATTTGAGGCGGTGGGGATAGATACCATCACAGCAAATAAACAGCATTTAGGCAGCCGTTGTTTCGGATAGGAATGGAGGGATATGGGACAAATACAGGTGAATGAGATTACCGTAGATATGCATCTCGGTCCGAATGGACGAGTCGGGCCGAAGGGCCTGTTTCCCTGCAGTTCCCATGACTGGAATCAGCGGTTCTGTAATCACTAATGTGCTCTGTCATCGGCCTCCCCAGTTGTAGCCACATAGCAGACACATCACTGACTGCACAACAGTGGCGATACTGTATTGGGTGGTGGTGTCACCAACAACGGAGGCACATTGTTCATCTCCCTCACAAGTGTCCAACAGGTGCTTCACTCTCCTCAAACTAAACTCTAGCCTAGAAATCCGAGGAATTACACGCCAACAGGTGTCGAATTTTCTCAAACCTGCAGTTTAAACAACAACACGATATAACTGCCTATCATATACGTTGGTCGTTTTAATATGTCTCAGATCATTGAAGTGTTTCTTTCAGTTTCTATGTGTGCCAAATATATACAGCAGGAAGGGAGAAACGCTCTCGTATTAATTAATAAATAGGCACAGAAATACAGACTGAGTGTGTGTGAGAGCTCTCTTGAATTAACTGGAATTTAGGATGAGAGGTGGTCTTGACGAAACATATAGAATTCTGAAGAAGGGTCTCCACCCATTCCTTCTCCCAAGAGATGCTGCCTGTCCCGCTGAGTTACTCCAGCTTTTTGTGTCTATGTTCTGTTTAAACCAGCATCTGCAGTTCCTTCTTACACATATACAATTCTTAAGGGATTGGACAGGCTAGATAGAGGAAAAATGTTCCCGATGCTGTGGGAGTCCAGAACAGGGATCACAGTTTACGAATAAGGGGTAGCTCAATTATTACTGAGATGAGGAAAAACTGAACTGTCGTCGGCCTCCCCAGTTGAGATGAATTGTGAATCTGTGGAATCTGAGGGGTAATTTTTCACATAAAGCATGGTGGGTGTGTGGAACGAGCTGCCAGAGGAGGTAGTTCAAACCTGTACCCATAGAGTCATAGAGTGATATGGTGTGGAAACAGGCCCTTCGGCCCAACTTGCCCACTCCAGCCAAAATGCCACATCTACACTAGTCCCACCTGTCTGCATTTGGTCCATTTCCCACCAAACCTGTCCTATTCATGCACCTGTCTAACTGTTTCATGAATGTTGGGATAGTCCCTGCCTTAAATACCTCCTCTGGCAGTTTGCTCCATTCATCCAACACCCACTGTGTGAAAATGTTACCCCTCAGATTCCTATTCAATCATTTCCCCTTCACCTTAAACGTATGTCCTCTAGACCTCGATTCTCCTAATCAGGGCTGGAGAAGCTGAGCATCTACCCGATCTATTCCTTTCATGATCTAAAGCATGTCTATAAGATCACCCCTCATCCTCCTGCGCTCCAAGGAGACCAATCCCACCCAATTGATTCTGTCTTCAAACTAACGCTGTCCATTCCAGATAACATTCTGGTGAATCTGTTCCACACTGTCTCTGGCAACACGACATTGTTTCTATAATATGGTGACCAGAACTACACAAAATGGCCTCGCAGATATTTGAAGTACGACTGAGGAGAGCGCTGCACTTGGAGGAACAGTTAAGTCTTGATTTTTCTGTATTTTGGTGTTCATTTGTAGTGCAAGTGTGTTCAGAATCAGACGCAGATGGGAAGTGAAACCATCAGCGAGTTCAGAGGTGTCCGTGCCAATCAGCACGAGGCAAATGCTGTCAAAGGTGTCAATGGTGAAAATATATCTGAGCAGCGTGCGATGGAACTGGGTAGCTGGTTGTTACAGTATGTGGGATGTTCTTGGATTGGATGATACAAAGAACATACCTGTGCGTGACGTTAATTCAGGATTCAGGATTCAGGATATCTTTATTTGTCATCCAAAAAACATTTTTTTTGGACGAGATTTCGTCAGTGATGTGTCTGGATAAGCAGTGACATTATCAGTGTGGCCAGTGATGGGCCTGGGTAAGCAGTGACATTGTCAACGTGGTCAGTGATGGGTCTGGATAAGCAGTGTCATTATTAGCGTGGTCAGTGATGGGTCAGGATAAGCAGTGACCTGATCAGTGTGGTCAGCGATGGTGAGTAATTGTGCTATGCCATTCACCCAGTGGGGACTATTAGTTCCAGCCGGTGAACACAAGGCGAGGTTCTGTTCAATCTGCAGTTTATTTTTTTATTGAACTACTTCAGACCAGTTGACAGGTTGATGCTAATTCAAACCCACAGACATGACAGCAAAGTCGTTCTGAGCGTTAATGACCAACTCACCCGTCTATGCTGTCCACAGTGGTTTCGAAACATAGAAACAAAGAAAATACTTGCAGGAGTAGGCCATTTGTCCTTTTGAGCCCGCACCGCCATTCAACATGATCATGGCCGACCATCCTAAATCAGTACCCCGTTCCTGATTTCTCCCCGTGCAACTTTATTCCGTTAGCCCTAAGAGCTATATCTGACTCTCCCATGAAAACCTCCTGTGAATTGACCTCCACTGCCTTCTGTGGCAGAGATTTCCACAGATTCACAATTCATCTCAACTGGCGAGGTCGACGACAGATCAGTTTTTCCTCATCTCAGTAATAATTGAGCTACCCCTTATTCGTAAACTGTGATCCCTTTTCTGGACTCCCACAACATCGGGAATATTTTTCCTGTATCTAGCCTGTCCAATCCCTTAAGATATGTATATGTGTAAGAAGGAACTGCAGATGCTGGTTTAAATAGAAGATAGACACAAAAAGCTGGAGTAACTCAGCGGGACAGGCAGCATCTCTTGGGAGAAGGAATGGGTGGAGACCCTTCTTCAGAATTCTACATGTTTCGACAAGATCCCCTCTCATCCTAAATTCCAGTGAATTTAAGAGAGCTCTCACACGCACTCAGTCTGTATTTCTGTGCCTATATATGAACTAATTCAAGAGAGCGTTTCTCGCTTCCTGCTGTGTATAACTGACACACAGAGAAACTGAAAGAAACACTTCAATGATCAGAGACATATTAAAATGACCAACGTATATGACAGGCAGTTATATCATTTTGTTGTTTAAACTGCAGGTGTGAGAACTTTCGACACCTATTTACGTTTAATTCCTCGGATGTCCAGGCTAGAGTTTAGTTTGAGGAGAGTGAAACACCTGTTGGACACTTGTGAGGGTGATGAACAATGTGCCTCCGTTGTTGGTGACACCACCACCCAATACAGTATCGCCACTGTTGTGCAGTCAGTGATGTGTCTGCTATGTGGCTACAACTGGGGAGACCGATGACAGAGCACATTAGAGATAACAGAACCTCTGATTCCAGTCATGGGAACAGCAGGGAAACAGGTCCTTCGGCCCGACTGCAGACCGGGATGCCTATCTACGGTAATCTCATTCACCTGTATTTGTCCCAAATCCGTCCATTTCCATCCGAAACAAATGGCTGTCCAAATGCTGTTTATTTGCTGTGATGGTATCTGTCCCCACCGCCTCAAAAGAAAATATTGTTCCATCGTTGAAGTCAGAATTCCCTTAAATCTCTCCCCTTTCAATTAAACGTACGTTCTCTAGGTTTAGATTCTCCCAGCCTGGGAAATAACTGTGACCATCTACTCAACCCTGCTGTAGTTGACATAATTTTACATGCCTCAGTAAGGTCGTCCCTCTGCATTATTGCTCCAATGAGATCAATCCCACCTGATCAAATCTGTCCTCAAACTAACGCTGTCCATTCCAGATAACACCCTGGTGAATCTGTTCCGCACTGCCTCTGGCAATAGGGCATCATTGGTATAATATGGTGACCAGAACTACACAAAAGGGCCTCGCAGATATTCGAAGTACGACTGAGGAGAGCGCTGCACTTGGAGGAGCAGTTAAGTCTTGATTATTCTTTATTTGGATGTTCACCTGTAGTGCAAATGTATTCAAAATCAGACGCACATGGGAAGTGAAACCATCAGTGAGTTCAGAAGTGTCAGTACCGCTGACCTGGAACCGAGGCAGAAAGGTGAATGAACTGTAGAGCAGAGCGATCTAGGACGACAGGTACATCGTGTATTGAATGTAGTGTCACGGGTTGATAGTGTGGTCAAAAAGACTTTTGTAACATTGGCCGTCTTCGGTCATAGCATTGTGTATAGATATACGGAGGTTATGTTGCCGTTGTGTAAGACGTTGGTGAGGCCGTATTTGGAATATTGTGTTCTGTTGTGGGCACCATGATACAGGAAAGATGGTGTCAATCTGGAAAGGTGATAGAGGAGATTTACGAGGATGTTACCAGGAACAGTGGGCCTGATCCGGAGGGACAGGTTCAGCAGGCTGGTACAATAGACAATAGACAATAGACAATGGGTGCAGGAGTAGGCCATTCAGCCCTTCGAGCCAGCACCGCCATTCAATGCGATCATGGCTGATCACTCTCAATCAGTACCCCGTTCCTGCCTTCTCCCCATACCCCCTCACTCCGCTATCCTTAAGAGCTCTATCCAGCTCTCTCTTGAAAGCATCCAACGAACTGGCCTCCCTCCACTGCCTTCTGAGGCAGAGAATTCCACACCTTCACCACCCTCTGACTGAAAAAGTTCTTCCTCATCTCCGTTCTAAATGGCCTACCCCTTATTCTCAAACTGTGGCCCCTTGTTCTGGACTCCCCCAACATTGGGAACATGTTATCTGCCTCTAATGTGTCCAATCCCCTAATTATCTTATATGTTTCAATAAGATCCCCCCTCATCCTTCTAAATTCCAGTGTATACAAGCCCAATCGCTCCAGCCTTTCAACATACGACAGTCCCGCCATTCCGGGAATTAACCTAGTGAACCTACGCTGCACGCCCTCCATAGCAAGAATATCCTTCCTCAAATTTGGAGACCAAAACTGCACACAGTACTCCAGGTGCGGTCTCACCAGGGCCCGGTACAACTGTAGAAGGACCTCTTTGCTCCTATACTCAACTCCTCTTGTTACGAAGGCCAACATTCCATTGGCTTTCTTCACTGCCTGCTGTACCTGCATGCTTCCTTTCATTGACTGATGCACTAGGACACCCAGATCTCGTTGAACTCCCCCTCCTCCTAACTTGACACCATTCAGATAATAATCTGCCTTTCTATTCTTACTTCCAAAGTGAATAACCTCACACTTATCTACATTAAACTGCATCTGCCATGTATCCGCCCACTCACACAACCTGTCCAAGTCACCCTGCAGCCTTATTGCATCTTCCTCACAATTCACACTACCCCCCAACTTAGTATCATCTGCAAATTTGCTAATGGTACTTTTAATCCCTTCGTCTAAGTCATTAATGTATATCGTGAATAGCTGGGGTCCCAGCACCGAACCTTGCGGTACCCCACTGGTCACTGCCTGCCATTCCGAAAGGGACCCATTTATCCCCACTCTTTGCTTTCTGTCTGTCAACCAATTTTCTATCCATGTCAGTACCCTACCCCCAATACCATGTGCCCTAATTTTGCCCACTAATCTCCTATGTGGGACCTTGTCGAAGGCTTTCTGAAAGTCGAGGTACACCACATCCACTGACTCTCCCTTGTCAATTTTCCTAGTTACATCCTCAAAAAATTCCAGTAGATTTGTCAAGCATGATTTCCCCTTCGTAAATCCATGCTGACTCGGAATGATCCCGTTACTGCTATCCAAATGCTCAGCAATTTCGTCTTTTATAATTGACTCCAGCATCTTCCCCACCACTGATGTCAGACTAACTGGTCTATAATTACCCGTTTTCTCTCTCCCTCCTTTCTTAAAAAGTGGGATAACATTTGCTATCCTCCAATCCACAGGAACTGATCCTGAATTTATAGAACATTGAAAAATGATCTCCAATGCTTCCACTATTTCTAGAGCCACCTCCTTAAGTACTCTGGGATGCAGACCATCAGGCCCTGGGGATTTATCAGCCTTCAGTCCCATCAGTCTACCCAAAACCGTTTCCTGCCTAATGTGGATTTCCTTCAGTTCCTCCATCACCCTAGGTTCTACGGCCCCTAGAACATTTGGGAGATTGTGTGTATCTTCCTCAGTGAAGACAGATCCAAAGTAACGGTTTAACTCGTCTGCCATTTCTTTGTTCCCCATAATAAATTCCCCTGCTTCTGTCTTCAAGGGACCCACATTTGCCTTGACTATTTTTTTCCTCTTCACGTACCTAAAAAAACTTTTGCTATCCTCCTTTATATTATTGGCAGGAGAAGCTGAGCATCTACCCGATCTATTCCTTTCATGATCTAAAACACGTCTATGAGATTACCCCTCATCCTCCTGCGCTCCAAGAAGACCAAGCCCAGCCAATTAATTATGTCTTCAAACTAACGCTGTCCATTCCAGATAACATCCTGGTGAATCTGTTCCGCGCTGTCTCTCGCAACAGGACATCATATCTATAATATGGTGACCAGAACTACACAAAAAGGCCTTGCAGATATTTTAAGTACAACTGAGGAGAGCACTGGAACTTGCAAGAGCAGTTAAGTCTTGATTTTTCTGTATTTGGGTGATCATTCGTAGTGTAAGTGTGTTCAGAATCAGACGCAGATGGGAAGTGAAACCATCAGTGAGTTCAGAGGTGTCCGTACCAATCAGGACGGGGCAAATGTTGTCAAAGGTGGTGAAAATATATTTGAGCAGCATGCGATGGAACTGGGTAGCTGGTTGTTACAGTATGTGAGATGTCCTTGGAATGGATGACACAAAGAACATACCTGTGTGTGACGTCAGTGTGGTCAGTGATGGGTCTGGATTAGCAGTGACATTATCAGTGTGGTCAATGATGGGTCCGGATAAGCAGTGACATTATCAGTGTGGTCAATGATGGGTCTGGATAAGCAGTGACATTATCAGTGTGGTCAGTGATGTGTCTGGATAAGCAGTGACATTATCAGTGTGGTCAGTGATGGGTCTGGATAAGCAGTGACATTATCAGTGTGGTCAGTGATAGGTCCGGATAAGCAGTGACATTATCAGTGTGGTCAGTGATGGGTCCGGATAAGCAGTGACATTATCAGTGTGGTCAGTGATGGGTCTGGATAAGCAGTGACATTATCAGTGCGGTCAGTGATAGGTCTGGATAAGCAGTGATATTATCAGTAATTAATCTCATCTCTAATGAGCTCTCACTGCATCTTGCTGTTCTATCCGCGTTGGCAGGTGCAGACATATTTATTTGTTATTTTCATTTTAATAGGCAGTGGTTAAAATGAGTAAATAACTTTCTCCGGCATACAAGTGATAGAGTAACACATAATGCGTCTCCCCCAACACTCCTCACTCTCTCTGCCTCTCTCCCTCCCCCTCCGCCCATTCACTCTCCCCACATACTAATCCCCCTCTTGCTCACCAATTTTCCGACCCTCTGACTTCCCACCTCCTCCCTTCTCTCCACACTCCTCCCCACTATCTCCCCACACTCCTCTCTGTCCTGCCACACTCCTCTAATCTCTCTCCCCACACTGCTCCCCCTCTCTCTCCGCACTTCCTCTCTCCCCACTCTCCTCTCACTCTCCATCCCCACACTCCGTCTTTCTCCCCACACACTCACTACTCCTCCCCCTCTCTCTCTCCCCACATTCCTCCCCATCTCTTTCCCCACGCACAACCCCCTCTCTGCCCACACTCCTCCCCCTCTCTCCCCACACCCCCTCTATCTCTCCCAATACTCCACCACCCTCCCGTCACTCCTATCCCTCTCTCTCCCCTCCTCTCTGTCCCCATCCCTCCACTCTTTCCATACCATCCTTCCTCCCTCTCTCTCACACTCCTCCCTCCCCTGTCCTCTAAAACAACCTATTTCCCCACACTCCTCCCCGTCATTTAACCCACACTCCCCCTCTCTCCCACCACACCCCCCCTCGCTCTCCACATTCATCCTACCTTCTCTCTCTTCCCACAGTATTCAATTCCTCTCCCCACATCCCCTCTCTTCCCATCCTCCATTCCCACACTCCTCCTCCTTTCACTCCACTCCTCCCCTTTCTCTCCCCACACACCTCCTCTCTCCCCACTCACCTCCCTTACTCTCCACACTCCTTCCCTCTTCCTCTCCACAATCCTCACTCTCTCTCTCTCTCTCTCTGGATAAGCAGTGACATTATCAGTGTGGTCAGTGATGAGTCTGGATAAGCAGTGACATTATCAGTGTGGTCAGTGATGGGTGTGGATAAGCAGTGACATGATCACATTAAATCTGACCCCGATGTTTTACATTTGATAAGATGTAAAATAAAGGATCCTTTCTTTTTTTCAATCAGATTTTATTGATTTTTCACAGAGATATATACAAAACAGTACATCATCGACATAAATAAAATAAAATAAGAAAAATATCAAAAATGAATAAATAAATAAAGGTGATAGATAAATAAATAAATGCATATGCATAAGACAGTGTGGTACACTTACTAAATAAAATATTAAAAAGTAACGATTGTTATCTAGAGGTATTTCAATATTCGCACAAACATACCATCTAGTTCTATATAACACAATCTTCCAATATCTAGCTCGGCATTTATCTAGTTGGTGTCATGGCTCAAATAAACGATCCATTTTTCCCAGATCCTCTCAAAGAATCCCTTCTTTTTAATTCAAATGTTCGACTCTAAAGGGTCAACTCAAGTTCAATATCCATAATTAATCTAAACTTTAATGAGAACTAACTCCATTTTGCTGCTCGATCCACGCTGGTAAACACGGCAGCTGAAGATGCATTAACTTGTTATTTTCTTCTTAATTAACACAGGTTAGAAATGGTAATGAACTCTCTCCGGCATACATTTGAAAGAATAATACACAACGCTGAAAATTAAAATGTATCTTCAGATCTGAGAAAGGGGGAGTTGAGTAACTGTGCTCTTCCCTTCGCCCAGTGGGAATATTAATTCCAGGCGGTGAACACTACCTGTGGGTCTGTTCAACCTGCAGTTTATTTTGTAGTGAACTACTTCAGACCAGTCGACAGGTAGATGTGAATTCAAACCCACAGGCCAGACAACAAGGTCGGTCTGAGAGTAAATGACCAACTCATCCGTCTGGGCTGTCTACACAGCGGCACAGAGAAAGCTGCCACACACGCAGACTTTATTTGTGTGCTTATTTATCAAGTGGTTCAAGCGAGAAAATCTCCCGTCCTGCAGTGCAAACCTGGCACTCGTAGACACTGAAATAAACACTTCAATGATCAAGGACTATTATAAAAATGACCAATGTATATGACAGGCAATTATGTTATGTTTTTTGCATCTTTGAGCAATGTGGACACCTGCTGATGTTTAATTCCTCTGATTTCAAGGCTACAGTTTAGCGGTAACCTAATATCCAAGAACATAAATGTGTATAGTAAAAGCTTATTTAGGTATGTCAAGAGTTTAAAAAATGGTAAGATAAATGTGGGTCCCTTGAAGACAGAAGCAGGCGAATTTATGAAGGAAACAAGGAAATGGCAGACGAGCTGACCAGGTACATTGGATCTGTCTTAATAAGGAAGACACAATCAATCTCCCAGATGTACTAGTGGACGGAGGTCTTAGGGTGACGGACGAACTGAAGGAAATTCACATTAGGCAGGAAATGGTGTTGGGTAGACTGACGGGATTGAAGGCTGATAAATCCCCAGGGCCTGATGGTCTACATCACAGGGTACTCAAGGAAGTGGCTCTAGAAATTGTGGACGAATTGGTGATCATTTTCCAATGTTCTATAGATTCAGGAGCAGTTCCCGTGGATTGGACGGTAGCTAATGTTATTCCACTTTTTAAGAAAGGAGGGAGACAGAAAATGGGAAACATAGAAAATAGGTACAGGAGTAGTCCATTCGGCCCTTCGAGCCTGCACCGCCATTCAATATGATTATGGCTGATCATCCAG